>NW_019718282.1:180920-186322 GCF_002891405.2 Cryptotermes secundus
TTAATGATGCACGCCTCTGAGTGTATCATTAAGACCTGTGATACGTGCGCACAAAGTGCCCTTAACGTCGCTACTTTACTCAGCACAACATATAATGAGCTAACTCAAGTTGAAAAATAATTTTCTGACTTCCGAATTACATTAACTGCTCAACACGGTGAATGTCTTCGCCATAAAAGTGATATCTGATGAAGTCTTATCGTTTCAAGGCCGAAAATTAAAGAAGTGAAACGTAAGCTAGCGAAGACATGAGGGTGTCATCTTTGTGGCCATATTCTGGTGTATTAACGTTTTCAGTGCTGGCTTTTAGACTACGTGAAGGGGAGGGAATTTTCACGAAATTTAGTATGAAAGCTTTGCCATTGGATGTCATACCAACGACGTGTATCTTAGTTTCCGACCATCAGTACTGATCTGGGCATGAATACCGGAAGTACCATAAAATACTATGCGATTCTAAATTATTGTCGATGTTTCCGGGAACTATAATTTTCAAACCGGAAATAAAATAAAACTGCTTACGGAATATGAAGATGTAACCGAAAAAATTATTTGGCAACGTTGTGTTCGTCACAATTGATAGCTGGGAGAAAATATGATGTGCCTTAAAATGGCGACTCTTCAAGAGAAAACAGTGTGTTACTATAGGCCACGGAAACACTGACAATAATTTAGAATCACCCTGTATAATCTATTCCCTCTGTTGATGACGTAACGGTCTACGCCACTCAAGGACAGTGAAGCGCCACTTTTACTATTGTTGATGAAGTGCAGGAGTCGTGCTTTTTATCTGTGGTGTTGTATGGCTATATTTTTATGCCTGCACTCTGACCAGTTTGGGGCGCAATATTACATCGAGAGCCCCAACTTCGCAACTCCCTCTGGCGACCAAACGAAGACTTGTTTGATTCCTGATGCTATGACCTTTCGTTAACTGTTTGGTGTCACGATGCCATATGCAAGTTTGGCCCGCGGTCCCGAAACAACCAATAAATTAGATTCGTGAGCGAAAGCCGGCCTGGGAATAAGCACATTGAGGATGTAAATTATGTGGAATGGATGGTTTTATACGGTCTCACAGTTCCGTTCGCAACACTTCATGTCGGGCTAGAATAACTGGCATGTTACAATAAGTAGGTTCTGTAATTTCTTAGGTCCTTTAGGCGTTTTGGCACATTTTGTAATAAAAATGGCGGCATTTAATCCGTTTTGGAGCAGGCCTGTCGCATTTTATAATTGCGTGCGTCACAGTTTTGCATACATCGCTGGTCCGGGCACAGTATAATTGATGGAACGCTATTAACGCTGGCCGGTCACTGTACCTGTCTTCTCTCGTTCGTAAGCCGGGATTGTGGGTTCGAATCCCACACAATACATGGAAGTTTGGTATGTGTTTATTCTGTGTTTGTGTTGTCCTGTGTTTCTGTAGAGGCCTTGAGACGAGCTGATCACTCGTCCAAGGAGTCCTGCCGTCTGTGAAATGAAAATGAAAAAGCAACCTCGACACCCCAAGGTAGAAAGTATAAGAGGAACGGATTAAGTAAGTAAGTAAAGCTATGGACACTGCACTAAAAACGAGGTATTTTCACCGTATTTCTTTACACCTAAAGAAAATCTTACAACATCTAAAAATATTTAAGATCAAAAAATGAGTAGGTCTAAGTAGGTGATGTGCTCCTCACTGCTGTCGAGAGCGGTGCCTATGTTTACATCGAATTTCCTGCGCTTTGCGCCCTACAGAACCTGAACATTCTCGCCAGCCTAGGGTTAGTCTGATGCTGTGTTCACAACGATTTCGGTTCCGGTACCCCATTGAGTAGGAGTCTGAGAAACAAAAGTTTGATCAGTTTACAGCTCGGAACAGAACCACATCACGGCCCGAAGCATTTAAATTATTAAAGAATAAAAATTAATATTTTTTTATTATAATAAAATTGAATTATAGTTAGCCCAAAGCATATGTAGACCTATAACGATTTTTGCCTACGGGCTGAACCTTGGTACATAGGCCGACCGTTTTATTAACTATATAGAGTGATACCGAGCGTAGAAGTTTGCAGAGCGCGTGGATCTGCTATACTCTCCGTTTTCTTCTTCTTCTTCTTCTTCTTCTTCTTCTTTTCCTTGGCACTACAGCCCCAATGGGCCTATCTCTCCGTTTACATACCCATAATCTTAGCAATTAACGTTTTCTTCAATTGATTACATTGCTTTAGTTTTTGCATTCAGGTGAATGGTTATGTCCATCTTCAAACCGCCAGTTCTGAATCCTCATGCTTTCTTAACGTCACTGGTAACACTGAGCTAAGTCGCCATCTTCAAGCACGCTCAATTCCCTTTACTTTAAGGGATCGCCAGAAAAGTCTGCTGGCTAGGTGTTCCTCCAAACCGGTCTGGACACATTCTGGCGAATAGAAACTTGTTGTAATTGCTTGGAATCAAACTCAGGTCACCTTACAGACTAAGCCGTCACGGTCCATTCATTACACGGTCTTCAACAATTACATTCCCCTTAATTCGTCATGGCGATTTAGAACTCATTTTGAAACAGTGACTCATTTCCACATTTTGTAAGATCCTTTGGGAAATCAGCACAGGGCAAGGCACGTGACTGTACAGAATAACATAGGAAGACAGTGCAATGTAAACACGAACGGTTTTCAAATTCTGGACCTCTTACTCTTTGAACGGTCCAGGACCGGTCACTGTTATCGGACGAGATATTGTTACATACCTCAACCCGGTCAACGGCTGCCAGGGAAGAGTGTCTGACAAGGTTCATACTTTCGAACGCACCCATAGCCCAAGGGGTTTATATAACTCAAAAATAAAATATCGAGATTTTTTTCACCGAACAAGATAATTTAGTTGAAATCACTGGGGGTTTCCCCTCTACAAGTGACACGTATATCGCACGGTTTGGCTTCTCTGCTCGGTTCACGCAACATTTGGTTCGGGCTGGAAGGTCGCTCCGAGAGGGCAGTCAGCGCTCGAGGCAAGGCACAGACCAAACCGGGTGGCGTGCACTGCAGCACGCGCTCGCCCGGGGCAATCTGCCCCGCGGCTTGCCCTTTGCGTCTGTCCAAATAGTACAAACACAGCACAATATATGCGGATTCTGTACAGATAATCTCTCTGCCAGGCTGGAGCTGAATGACAGGCCAGCCGGAACGAAAGTGAACGAGACCATTGTGTCTGTATCAGGGAGATAAACAGTGTTTTCTGGGAATGTACCCTCATAGTACAGTCTTGATTCATCTTGTCAAGAAGTTTCCTGTTTTCTTGAAAACCGAAGGTTCAATACCGTGTTCACGAAAACTCACAGCTCAGTCCTATCTTGAGCCAGTTGAATCCAGTCTGCACCCTGACATCATATTCTTTTTTTCTAACTGTATTTAACGAACTTATTCATCTTCATAGTACTGTCATATGTAGACCCATTCCTAGGCAACGCCCGAAATACTTGCACGGAACAATAGAACCAGTGTCGCAAGAGGCGTTTTCTATGTGGTTCGCATATATCCAATGCTAAGCAACGGAGCTATAAATACGCATTCTTGACAACAGAAGACAATTTTCCTTGGGGTCCATGACGAGGAGTTATCTTGAAGACAATCGACCCGCTCCACGCAGTTGAGTTGACTTGAGTGTTCGGCTATCGAGTGTTAAACAGCGGACAGCGGAAGCGGAAGAATACTCATACTTCCCCCCCATACGTCTTGACGGCGTGATGCCTGTTTAATTAAGCACAGGAACAACTTTATACCTTTTACCACAGCATTTGCCTGGAGAGACTGAGGAAGCACACCGAAAACTTAATCAGGATCGTCTGTGTCCCTGTCGAAGTTTGAACTGGGCACCTCCCGAATGCAAATCAGGAACGTTACCTCTTCAGCCAGCTTGCTCGATAACTGCTCTCTGAGCTAAGTGGTTTCATCTTCTGGTGTTTTGTATAAATGCTTATGTGACAATGCGCGATATATATTTCAGCGTCATATTGTGTGTGTGAATAACTTATTATTGGCTCAGGCACCACAATTCATTTATAAACATTAAATGTTTTTTACGACTTGTTTCGTCTCTTATGGCCATCATCAGGTAAAATATTTACAATCACTCTCGACTTTCCTGTTGATTTCCCCTACACAGGCCAGTGTTTACATTGGGGGGAGAACTTACGCGTTATTTGCCATTGCTGATGCCAAAATATTAAAATGTTTCATTTGTTGTAGTTTGGTGCTGTTAAATAATGTTTTCCTAATCACTGCAGGAGTGGTCTTCTCTTCAATGCCAGCGTGTAAATCTATATGCTATAATATTAAGTTATTAAAATGTTTTACCTGTTGTAGTTTGCGTTATACATGCCTCGCCCTTTTTCACTCGCGCACATACGTGTGTAACGGCGGTGTTTCTCCTGTCTCTGAGCATGCGCCATGTAGTTGTGTAGGGGTAACACAACCAAGGCTCCACGGATTCGTTATCGAGCATGGGGCTTGAGTGGGTAGCCCCCCTTCATACTGCGGTTCTGTAATTTTAAGGCTTTTTTGTATAATATAAATAAAACATGTCGACAATTGGAAATTGTTATTTTAGCTACGGGAGAAATAACAAATGCATCACTGCAACTAGGAGTATGAAATTTTGTATGAAGCGACATTGTAAGTACAGTATTCATAGAAATAAGCTTAAATTCTTGTTTATAAGTCATCAAATGCAAAAATGGCGTCGATGCGAAACTTCGATGAATTTATAAGCTTATCCCACAACAAACACAAATATATTCTTAAAAACTCTACTAAATAAATTCTCGATGAATTTATAAGCTTATCCCACAACAAACACAAATATATTCTTAAAAACTCTACTAAATAAATTCTCGATGAATTTATAAGCTTATCCCACAACAAACACAAATATATTCTTAAAAACTCTACTAAATAAATTCTCGATGAATTTATAAGCTTACCCGACAACAAGCACAAATATTCTTAAAAACTAATAAACAAATTCTTCTCAAGAATGAAATAAGTTTATTGTTATTATTACCACTACTTCTACTACTTATAATAATAATAATAATAATATTTCAATTCAATCCAATACAATTCGTGTTTATGTGCATACTTAACAGCACAGTGGCAAATTACAAAGTTAGCACGAGTATACAGAAATACACAAAAATAATTAAATAGCAAAATACAAAATATGACAGTCTGTATAATAGCAATAAATTAATAACAATTCCAAGACAAATTGAAGTTAGCTTAGCAGACCAGAAAAATGAAATAAGTACATTTCTAATAGTTATGCCATTTGTGGCAAGAAACGACAATATACAAGTATGTACATTCACACATAGACGTTAATAGTATAATAATAATAATAATAATAATAATCTGAAA
>NW_019718282.1:186457-246047 GCF_002891405.2 Cryptotermes secundus
TCTGCAGGCTCCCTGTGTGTGTGTCGCTGCTCCTCTTTAATACTTTTGTCCTTTTGTACTTTTTTGACAAAAGTATTGAAGATGAGCAGAAACACACACAGGGAGCCTGCAGAGAATAATACATGAACGGCGCTGAAAACAAGAAACAGCCGCTGCAGCACATGTAGACAAGAGCAGGTGTCCCTGGTATTTAAAACTTTAAATTTTGAACTTTAAATTTTAGAAATTTTAAATTTTAAGCTGGAATTCTAAAAATCAAATTGACGAGCGTGTGTTGGCGAGATTTTAAAACAAAACTGACAGGCTGATGTTTTAGAATTTTGACTGTGTGCAGTGTGACAGCTACGTAGTGAAAAATACACCTGATGATGGCCAATTACAGCCGAAACATGTAGCGTAGAGGAAGAAAAGACAAAGATCTACAACCAAATAAATTGTTGCATTCACGACGGCATTTGTATTATTACATATAGATCTGAAATACGTTTTTAGGTTAAAATAATACAGAATTCTGAACGCAGCACGTTTCTATGTTGTGACCATCTACACACACTTCCAGCATTGCAACCCATTAGTAAAATTGCATTCTGTGGGTGGATTATAAATGTGCCCTGCCTAAATATAAAACAATTTGCTTAGCTGGAACCCGCACGGTAGAAAAGTAGGCTCTATACGTTGTGCCGGAAACTGTTTCTCCTGAAATTGTAGAAGCTATCAAGGTTTATTCAAGCGTGAGTTCAGATAGAACTGTATTTCTTTTCTAGTCCGAAATCTTGTTCAGTGCGTGATCGAATTACAGATTAACGTAAAAAAAGAGAATAGCGTTTCACGGACCAATGCTTCTGTTGCCCCAGTTTCAACGTGACGCGTGATTTCTCGGGGCTCCCTCATTTCCTTCCGTACAGAGACTTACGGTCAAGAAGTTTTTGGAAGAATTAACTTTTTCGACGTTATGAATGTCTTTTGCAAAGTTGAAATTGCATGCATTCAAGACCTTCGTAAGTGTTCAGTTACATGCTCCAGCCTCTTTATCCCTGAGAAAAGAGCCCCTCATCTCCGATAACCCCTGGAGTGTTTAAATGCATCTGCGGAGACCGTACCGACAAAACAAATCTTGCCTCTTATTGGCCACAATCCCAGAAAGAATCCATAAGTGCCTATCCTATTCGTGTCTGTTTCATACAGCAGAACCTTGTGCTTACCTAATTAAGCACTAAGCCATGAAGGCGTATGGGGCAGAGGATATATAGATCCACATTTTCTTGACCTCGGCACTATCTGGAGTTTAGTGGTCAGCTGCACGCCCCTGTCGCTTTACCACTGTGTTATACTGTTCACTATAACACACGCAGTCGCAGGAGCACGACACAACAAAAGCACAACACACAAGATAGTGAAGGAGTGCTCCAACAAAGGAGAATGGGCGTGACTGACGTAGTGAGGGGCGACGTAGCGATGTGGTATCCTGAACAATTTTAATATTTTTAACGTTTGACAATGTATATGATAGATACATATTTTAGTTATTTTAATGTGTGAACATGGCATGCAATGAACTGGTTTGACGTGGACAAGTAAGCACCTGAAGATGGCATTATTATGCCGAAACATGTAGTGCGAGGGAAAGAAGGAGATAAATGAATGTATGCACTGCAAGACGGATTAAATAAATCATGGATCTAAACTTTGTCCCGATTATAACCCCTCGGCACGAACCAACAGAAAACACCGCTTCTCTATTGTTGCGTGCTTACATGTCGTGGGCATTACCTAGTTACAGCCGCTGTTTCCAGAGTCACCGCTTCTTTTTTTATTGCTAGTGGGGTGGAACTAAGTCCCTTGTACTGCGGCCACTTCTGGCCTATTGTACCAGCCCCAGATGATAGGTGAGGGTGTTTGTGGAGGAATTGGCGGAATGAAGATTGGCAGGGGAAACCGAAGTACTCGGAGAAACCCTGCCCCAGTGTTAATTTGTCACCACAAATCCCACTTGACCAGACTCGGGAAGCCAGCGACTAACCGCTTGAGCTATGGCGTGGCCGAATCACCGCGTAACAACGGGTCTATACGCCACAATATTAATTTCTTTGGCGTGCCAATACCTCCACCATTCTTAAATTCAGCCATAGATGGAAGCTTCACGCTTTGACTGTTTAACCCCCAGGTAACCGCCCTCAGTACACGTATAGGAGGTTCAGTGGGCCTCATAGCCGGCTTGGACGGTATGAAAAACAGAAAAATCTTCTATCGGTGGCGGGACTCGAACCCAGATTCCTCGGTCGGTGACAGCAAGGTACCTTAATGTTAAAATTGATCTTAAAGGATGATGTAACCGCTGTTGATCGATCGGCAATTCTGCTTCGTATGGACCTACATGAAGTCCCTGTTTCCATGCCCCGCCATCTTGACCAGCGATTACGTGCTTTTTCTCAGTATAGATGTTAGTCTTTTGAGTGCACGGTAATAACTTCTGACGCTGACGCCTCTAAATATTCCACTCTTTTGAGTGCACTCTATATTTGTTTATATACATTTGTTTATTTTACCGCTGATTTATATTTTTCATATTTATTTATTTAATGAATTCGCGCGTTCGGTTAATCTGTATGTTGTACAAATGTGAAGCAAAAATACGTGACGCTATGGAGCAGAGTCCTTGAGAAGCTAAGAGTGATTCAGGTAGTCAGTGAATCCCCTGCCTTTATGTAGCCCGACGTTTTATTATGTTAAAAAATAACAAAGGCTGTCACAGTCTTTGTTTTCAATATCCTCCCGTTTACGCCGAAGTCTCCAAATGGAATCTTGTCTTCACGTTTTCCAGTAAGAGGTAAAAATTAAAAAAGGGAAAGTCCCTGTGCTTAACCAATTAAGCACCACGCCATTAAGGCATATTGGGGAGTGGATGTATAGATCCAAATTTTCTTTGACCTCGGTAGTAGCTGGAGTTGAGTAGTCAGCTTCACGCCCCAGCCACTTTACTACCGGAGAAAGAGCCCCCGGTACCCACTGGATAGGAGGTTGTGTGAACCACAGACCCGGTCTGGACGACGTGGACAAGAGAAAATTCTTGCCCCCAACTGGACCCCTCGGCCGTCCAGCCCGTAGCCAGTCGCTATACTGACTGCGCTATCCCGGCTCCTCACGTCCAGCCCGTAGCCAGTCGCTCTACCGACTGCGCTATCCCGGCTCCTCACGTCCGGCTCGCAGCCAGTCGCTATACTGACTGCGCTATCCCGGCTCCTCACGTCCAGCCCGTAGCCAGTCGCTATACTGACTGCGCTATCCCGGCTCCTCACGTCCAGCCCGTAGCCAGTCGCTATACTGACTGCGCTATCCCGGCTCCTCACGTCCAGCCCGTAGCCAGTCGCTATACTGACTGCGCTATCCCGGCTCCTCACGTCCAGCCCGTAGCCAGTCGCTATACTGACTGCGCTATCCCGGCTCCTCACGTCCAGCCCGTAGCCAGTCGCTATACTGACTGCGCTATCCCGGCTCCTCACGTCCAGCCCGTAGCCAGTCGCTATACTGACTGCGCTATCCCGGCTCCTCACGTCCAGCCCGTAGCCAGTCGCTATACTGACTGCGCTATCCCGGCTCCTCACGTCCAGCCCGTAGCCAGTCGCTATACTGACTGCGCTATCCCGGCTCCTCACGTCCAGCCCGTAGCCAGTCGCTATACTGACTGCGCTATCCCGGCTCCTCACGTCCAGCCCGTAGCCAGTCGCTATACTGACTGCGCTATCCCGGCTCCTCACGTCCAGCCCGTAGCCAGTCGCTATACTGACTGCGCTATCCCGGCTCCTCACGTACAGCCAGTAGCCAGTCGCTATACTGACTGCGCTATCCCGGCTCCTCACGTACAGCCCGTAGCCAGTCGCTATACTAACTGCGCTATCCCGGCTCCTCACGTCCAACCCGTAGCCAGTCGCTATACTGACTGCGCTATCCCGGCTCCTCACGTACAGCCAGTAGCCAGTCGCTATACTGACTGCGCTATCCCGGCTCCTCACGTACAGCCAGTAGCCAGTCGCTATACCGACTGCGCTGTCCCGGCTCCTTTTCCAGTAAGAGGTATAAGGTAAAAGTTACCCCTTTGCTTAATTGAGCAACAAGCCATGGAGTTGTCTGGGGGAGTGGAGGTGTAGCATCACATATTTTTAATGTGAGCATTAGATGCAGGTAAGCGACCAGTTTCACGTCCCGCCTGCTTCACTCCCGGGGAAAGGCATCCCCGTCCCTCACCCATTGGTTAGGAGTGTAGGTGGGGCACGGAAAACCAAATTTATACGGTACAAATAAGAGAATCGAAACGCGATTCTCGCCCCCCCAACCCATAATCTATCCAGTATACTGAGTCGCTCCGCCTCCTGGGGTTTCCCAGCTACAAATATAAATTCGTGTTTGAGGATTTCCGTACAATGTAGGTGGTATCAATTTTACATGGAAAGATCTGTATCACGACTTTGTGACCGTATTTCAGGATCCCATTTTGAGGTCATTCCCGGTATGAAAATTCCAGTGGACATGCATGCGGCTGTCAACGGTTATGGAGCTATGAACAACAAAAACAAACTCCGTTGTTTCAGTCCGCAAGCGAACCATACCACCGAGCGGCCGCCGCTTGTCGGCTAAGTTTAGTGCCAACTTTTGCGGATAGAGGGTGTCGCGTGGTCAGCTCAACGAATCCCCACGGCCGTTAATTTCGGGTTTCTAGACCGGAGCTCCTGTTTCCTTGAAATAGCTCCTCAGTTATCATTACGAGGCTGAGTGGACTCCGTTCCAGACCCACTACTTCGAAAAAATCTGGTAGCGCCGGGAATCGAACCCGACCTCTTGATCTGTAGCCAGGAACGCTGACCACTAGACCACGGAGCTATGGCTATCTGATATTACGATAACAGAAGCTCTCAGTCTGTGTTCACACCAATTTGTACTTAACGCGGCGTATCGAAGCAGCTTCTAAATCTCTGTGAATATCACTTACATTTTCAGACGAAGAATATGAGGTTATGCACGTCGTTTACGGGCTTTGAAATGGAACTACGAATCCAGAAGTTATAGAATATCGGCGATGACTTCCGAACGGAAAAGTAACCAAGACGGATAATAATTTTTGCAGTTCTTGCAGGCATTTGCGAGAAAGCTGTTGATTTCCAAGCGCCGAATATTTTCCAAAACGTAGTGTTGTTTATGAAGGAAATATTCAAATGAAACAACACAGTAGAAGTGTAGGCACTCGAAGAGGTTTCTGGCGCCACCGCGTCTGGCGAACCGTAGTGAAGATGTGAAACCTTACAGCGTACAGCGTCTTAGCTTCTTGGCTTGGAAATGTCTCTTTTGTTTAAAGCACGTCAACAGTTCCATAGCTTTAGGACGCGGTTTATGTGTCATGTAATCAGCAATTATTAATTCCTGGAGCTGTCATTTATGTCAGTCCTTAAGGAGCAATGAAAAGTAATATCCAACGGTGCTTTCCAACTGACCCTTCAGAGCGCTATGAGTTACTACATTATCACCTGCTTTAACACATTAAACTTCCTTCTGCCTACATAGTGGACTTGTGTGTTCATATGATTTTCATAATAAACAGCCATTGTTTTCATAAACATCATTAGCCGCCTGACCTTTGTAGCGTAGGCGTGATGTTTCCTGTGAGGTACGAACTGAATTCTTATATATCATGTAGAAACAAATTCAGTCTTTGAACCCCCGTGTAGAGGCCGGGTTGAATACCTCCACCATGACCCTGCGAGTCGTAGAAGGCGACGAAAAGGGAAGTATCAAATCCGAGACAGTAAAATATGACCGCGAGTCCCAAGGAACTCGGACCCGAGAAACACCGCTTTGGCAAGGGCCAGTAGCATATGCAAAAGACAGACCCGTCCTCTCGTCAGAGAGGGCGCCCCACAAAATAAGACCGTAACTGTCAAACGGTTATAATTAATATCTGGTCATGAGCCCCAGATGGGGCTCGACACCAAGGCTTACTGACTGACTGACCGTCAGTCGCAATGTGACTTGGACTTTGAGTCTTTGAAAGTTTAATGTATGGTATCATTGTGCTGGCAGTTAGCATATTAAACTTTTGATCTCCGAGATAACCCTTACAAATTTCTGCAGAATGAAGAGTCCCATATTTTAGAAGATGTTGGTGAATAACCTGATTACTAATGTGCGTACAGTGTGCGGGGCGCCTACACATTTCAGTCAACTAGTGATGCAGTATTTTAAGTGAGTGCCCAGATCTGTAAATTGGCTGTGGAAGTTCTCACACTTGGTAACCAAGGTCATGAGACTACAAGAAGTTCCATATCCATTTCTGGGGCTACGTGGAAGCCAGGGTAACAGTAAAATTGTCATTGTGCTTGAAAAAGCACCATGCCATGAAGAAGAATGGGACATGGAGATTTAGCTCCATATTTACATGCATAGGCCTACAGTAATTCTGAATGAAGTGTGTTGAAAAGAAATCTTCAAATATATGGATATTTTCGTTTAAAAATTGCGTGCTGCGTAAATTAATTTACTTAGCTCAGGCAGAAGAGCATCTGATGATATGTTTAATGAATATTGAGTTAAGCCATCTGTGAGTCAGTTGTCTAGAAAATGTGGGAGCCTCGACGTCCCGTAAATCTATGGACCTCCAAGGCCTGTTACAGGGATAGTTTTACCTTTTTTACCGTTTACATTTGTTGCAGGTTGCACTGGCGCTTTTTGCCCTCTTGTCAGTGCTTGTTTAAAGAGGATCATCAAAACAGACGCGGTAGCCTTAAGTACCTATCTTTATTTTTATATTGCACTCACGACACTGGTTTCAATGTCACAACAGTAAAATAGGTTGAGGGGTTTTATTCTCGTAAAAGCATACTGTATCCAATAACATTTTCGGAAACAAGTTTGAAAGTTTCCATAACTACAGTCATTATTTCTTTAGAGGTAATTCTGGCAGCAGCTATACTGTCACTAAACCACAATAAGTTTCCAAGATGTAACGTTTCCTGGAACACCAAATTAGTCAGAGTCAAAGTCAGAGTCACATTGCGACTGACGGTCAGTCAGTCAGTAAATGCCGAGCCCCATTTGGGGCTCATGACCAGATATTTATTACCGTTTGACAGTTACGGTCTTGTTTCTGTGGGGCGCCATCTCTGACGAGAGGACGGGTCTGTCTTTTGTATATGCTGCTGGCCCTTGCCAGCGCAGTCTTTCTCGGGCCCGAGTCCCTGTACTCGCGACCATATTTTACTGTCTCAGATTTGAGACTTAACACCAAATTAATTGATTTTATTGCAACTGTCTGGCTTATGTTTGATGACTTTGCATTTTGCCTCAAGTAAAATAGACCGTTACACGTTCGTTTGGCCTTTGGATTGTAGTATTTTACCATAATGTCACGTGTCCGGGGCTCCGTGACTAATAATAACGGGTTCTAGATTGGATGATTGGGTTTATGAACACTTCCTTTTACAGCCTATCTTAATCACAACAAACTATAGCGCCCCCGCTATCTGCACACTTCACAGATCACTAGGACGCTCCGTTCTCGTTCTGCGTTATATTTCTTTCTGTGCCCTCTGCACGGACCCCACGAGAAACCGTCTCCTATTATCAATAATGCGTGTTTATTGGTTCGTTACCTAGCAATGGATGTCCTGTTGTTGAGAGCATAGCTCCGGAAATGTGTTTGCCGAGCCGTTGCCTAGCTATGGTTATATGCGTCATATCTTATTACAATTACTGTTCAGCATATCCCATTATTATTATTACTATTATTATTATGCTCAAGAGAGTTCTGTCTTATTTCAGGTAAGTTCCGGATAAAATCCTCAGATCAACTACCTTTGATAGAAACATGAAAACTGGGAGAAGACAAAGGAATTAATATTTCCCACAAGGTAGGAATCCAACAGAACCGTACCACACTCACGTGTGTTACACCCCTTGCGGTGTACATATATACACGTATATAGCTTATGAATATTTAATTGTTATGCATTGTTCATTTTTAAATCAACATTTATGACGTTTTTTATGCGTTTACTACTGCCATATGCGTACGATTGTCCCATATTAACCGCTTATTTTATGGCACAAGGTCACGCCCCTTTGTGACAGTTTGCCAGTTTTACTTCTTTGCATAATGACAAGAATACAGGTGGAGATATCCTTGTAGACATGTTACGTACAGTGAACTATTGGCAGAGAGCCTCGCACGGTGCATATCCTATTTAATAAACATACACTCCCTTTACGTTTGTCTTCGTTGGACTAGTATTGATCAGTAAAATACTTTTTTATTTTCTATGTTGACGAACTTCGGTGTTGGTAATGTCCATTAACCACCATACTTAGCGGAGAGTACCTTTTCAAGGGCCCACCTCAAAGAAATCCTGAAAAATAAGACTTGACATATAGCTCATGATTTCTCTGAGCACTGCAATCTATATGGCGAGACTAGCCGATACAAAAAATTAATAATTATATTGTGGCGTATTAGCTGAAAGCAAGAACTGGAGGCAGACAGCCGTACTAGGTAATGGCCCGTACACACGCAGCAGAGGAACGCGTCACGTATGCTGTGACGTCACGCAACAATAGAAGAGGTTGCAAGCGGCGTTTTCTGTGTGTCCACGCCGCTCTCCTTGCTACGCAAGTGTACGGTAAATACATCTTTGCAGCAGTGAGTTAACACACAACAATAGAGGAAACGGTATTTTGTGCGGGTCCGCCCCGAGGCTATATAACGAGGATCTCACCGAGTCGAGTTCTGGAGTTGGCAGTTGCAGCAGAGAATTGAGAGAGTTGGCAGTCGAAGGTGACAGAATAATGACAAGGAAGAAATTAGACTGTGCAAAGGAGATTTCATGTGTGATTTGAAGTTACAGTGAGACTGTTATCCGTTGCCAGGAGACGACTACTGAAGAGTGTAATAGACTGAGGTCACTAGTGTGTGTAACACTGAGCTGTAAATTGGGTAGAATAGCCATAGCGCTATAATTGCCTGAGTTCCGAGTGGAGTATATAGGATGTCAGTAAATCCGGTCGTCAATCCAAAAACTGTCTCTGTCACGCGCACCCCCGTACACTTAACAGTATAATTTTGTCATCCATTTATGAGTATGGTATGCAGTGATTGGTTGTACATGAAAGCTGTCAGGTATGATCTAAATATTTGAATCCTTCATAATGTTGTTATCTATATTCTACAGAAAACTTTTACACTGAATTTTAGGCGTGTTTATGATCTATTTGCGTAGTCCCAGATTTTGGTTCCTTTGATACTTTACTAATTATGGACATCAGTTGGAAAGCAAAGTATAGACCCTGCATGGTCCTCACGTTCACATTTTTATGTTCGGCAGAGCACATTAACAGCAGTTACATATACATCATTTTAAGATGTATTACGGCAAGAAATGTTAGCATCCTATATTGCTTGCCGCTAATGGATCTCCCGCTCAAGAAGTTCTAAAGTTTTGTTCGTAGTTCTTGTTGACCAAGCCCTAACCTTGCAAGGTTTGTAGATATCTTGTTCGTATTCTCGGAAGTCTTGTTTTATGAGATTTCGGAAAATTTGCCTCTTACCATCTTCAGTGCGTTGTGGCTAAACAGTGATGTAGGGTGTTTTTTTAGGTTTATGAAGTTTTGTTTCCGTTTCTAATTTCTCACATGCGTGAATTCAATCTTGGCATAAGGATATTGGAATATTTGTAAATGTTTGTGCATCACCCTGTATAATAGATGAAATTCGTTTAATTTAAAATTAATTTCCTGGCTGTCGAACACGAGAACAAAGTTGATCGGCTGCTGTGGCACATATCGTTATGTGTTAGGTGGGCTAACCCATTTGCACCGTGGAGCGTTAATAATTCCATCTACTTCATTACTCACATATAATTATGTCGCCGTAAACTGCGTCAGATTGGAAATAAACCAAATTTTCACATCAAACGACCATGTATTTTGTAGCGAAGTGAATAATTCGTGAACAGCAGCGGCAGCAGCCAGTCGAATTATATGCATGTCGTGGCAGTCACGCCATGATAAAGTGCCCTGCTGGACACGAACCAATGCCTGCTTCAGGCTCCATTTCATGTTCAGTGCTTTTTTCTTGTGAGATATACGCTACATTAGATAAAATTTGTCTGCGGGAAGTTCCCATAATTGATCGGAATTTGTACCTTCCATATTCAAAATTCACTGTGATTTGGGACAACAGAATGTTTTAGGCTAGTCGCTTTTCAAACCTGGCGTTAAACAAGTGATTAAAATAATTCAGATAATATTTGGCGCTTGAGAATTTTGACTATCATGAGAGGGATCGGGAAAATGCACTGAATGTTAAAATCAGCAAGTAGTTTTACATTTTTACTGATCATACTTTTACATTTTTGATTCTGCCATCATAAAAGATATGTAGGAGAAACGACAAAAGCATGTATAATTTTTGCTTGGAAAATCTCAAGGCTTAAGGTCTCTTGTTGATGTTCTTGTTCTGTGATCATTGTTATCCAGATTAAGTTTGCAGTTTACTTATTTTTCTCAGTATGTATTTTTTTTTGTCTGAGGTTAGCTTAATGTGAATATTTCGCACTTCATATATAAGGGGCAGTCAAATGAAAACGGGTCAAAACGCATAACTCACACGACGCGCAAGTTGGTAACACTGGAATTTGCTTACTGTACGAACATCTGGTGGGGACTCGGGAAAGCACAGTGACAACGTGTCCTTGCACACTAATCGTTTGTTTATTGTGCTGGAAGTAAGGTTAGCGCCACGCGTGGTCGTGGTCATATATACTATTTCATATGTTCTGATGACATCGATTTATATCGCTCTATCTTGCAATTGAAGTGATGTGTTCAACGTAGACAGGGCATTGAGCTCGTTTAAATATAGATTACTAATTTCTAATAATGTCAGCGAAGGGGGGGGGGGATTTTAGAAGATCGGAGATGAAAAGTCGAGAAACATTGTCATAGGTTTATATGTTGCAGTAGGCTGATATAAAACAATGCTCCGGACTTGCCAATATTCAGAATTTATTGGGTTATTCCAGGCAGATGTAGGGGATAATATTATGAAACGGATCACTACTGCCTCCTTCATGAACTTTACGTCTCAACACTTGATATTATATAACTTCTGGATTTAAAACTGCGCCTTTTAGTAAGTAAAGCGTCATTTATTTTCGTTGGCGCTGCCTTCCTTACGTATCCATTTTCACAGCGTTGTTACTTAGGTCAGTCCCCGTCTCGTGGCTTGCGTGTTGGCCGAGCATGTGCAAGGCCCAGACTGCTTCATCAGCACATAAATACACGGAGATCGTGAAGGAAATGTCGATTGGAATCACGAATTACCTCTCAGTCATGATACGAACCACTGGGGGTAATAATAATAACAATACTAATAATGTAATAATAATAATAATAATAATAATAATAATAATAGGAATGGGGGTCACGTAACTTGATCGTCTGCAGTATCGTCAAGAACTGAAATTCGAGAAAATGCTTCCTGTCACAGAGAATGTGCAGTGGCGATAAATGCAATGTCACAGGACACTTTTGGTCTTATAAATGAAGTTCTGAGCCCATTGAGATGATAGATCAATGATGTCAGAAAATTAAAAATTATCATCTGATTACATTATTAATTTTCTTGTTGTTTGCAATAAACACGCGTAAATGCATGTGCCTGCGGCCACCGGCAGGCCGTCAACTGACGTCCCCAGCGGCGTTCCCGGAACGCGTAACTGACGCGGAGCGGGCGATTCATTATTTTTTACTTTCTCACATACATAAAAGTAAAGTTAAAGATAAAGCTATGCATGTAACAGGCCGTGGAGGCCCATAAGGTTGCCCGCACATTTTCTAGATGTCGACTCGTAGATGGTGCCGAGGTTGTCAGGCTTACGCTTCGGCCTCGCTTTACCCTAAGGAAAATTCCTGGTACTAATTTCTGTTAGAAGCTGAGTCGACCCCAGGGCCATAATTCGGCTTGAAGTATTTAGGCAAATTGAAAATTCCGAGGAAATCATCGCGTAGTATGAGGATATATTATTGTGACATATGGGCCCTTCCTATAACAACAAATGAACGCCATTATGGCCAGGCAACAACGCCATAAACACTTCGCTTAAGCGCGTGACAACAGTACATGGTAATTGCCAGGTAACGGCTCCGTAAACACAGGCAACAATGGAAGCTGTGTCTCAGTGAACGAATGTCACGTTGTTAGGCAGCAGTCAGCGCTCCAATTAACTGGCTGGGTAGCAATCACGTGATGTATGTTTTCTGTTGGGTTCGTGCTGAAGAATTATAAGAGATTCCAGAATAACCGAGAAGTCACCCCCGTGTGGAGGCGGGGTCGAATACCTCCACCTGACCCTGCGAGTCGTAGGAGGCGACGAAAAGGGAAGTCTCAAATATGAGACAGTAAAATATGGTCGCGAGTTCCAACGGACTCAGACCCGAGAAAGACTGCACTGGCAATAGCCGGCAGACCAGACCGTAAATGCCAAACAGGAATAAATATCTGACCATGAGTCCCAGATGGGGCTCGACACCAAGATTTGCTGACTGACCGACAGTCAGTCGCAATGTCACTCGTAACTAGTCGTAGCTGGGAAGCCAGGAATCATTGAGTATGAGGTGAACCGTCTGAAGACGATTCAAATGGTTCGCCCCGTGAAAGGCGTCGTGGAATTGCAGTCAACCACAGCCAATGCTCATATATTTCTTGTAATGTTCTTTTTAAAGATGTCACGTGACCCTCCCCCTCTTTTTTCCTTCCTCCTCCTCTTGTCGTGGCAAGATGACACGAACGATCGCTCTCTTTCCCTGGGTGGCGGTCGTGTAGGGTGGTTGTCCCTGCTCTTAGAAATTTCTGTTTGGTTTCCTTTTTTTTTCAAAATTAAATTTATTTTTGGAAGTCAGCGCGGTGTGTCCCGGGAGAGGGCCCCCTTTGCTGAGCTATGGAGTAATGGCGAGGCAAAGGTGTTTTTTATAAATATATACGTATGGGTACCCTGTGAGTATGTATAGACATGTGAGTATTATTATTTTTTTTTCTTCTTTTCTTGCTTGGTGAAATTAAATGGGCGGTGCCCCATGAGAAAGGTACTGGCTTGAATGACCGGAGTGGGTCATGCTAGGTTTCTTGTAATATCATTTCTTGTATTCATATCATATGTTTTATTTCCTTTATTATTGTTAATGTATATTTATTTCGTTATTATATTATTGTATTGTTAAACTCAGTCAGCATTGCTCTCGAATTGTGCGTGTATTTCCCACAACAACAAGTGAATGAACTCCTCCCCCTTTCCCTCTCCTGAAATTTCGGACTGGTTACAGTCCGGGTAAATAACGGTTCACAGGCAGGAAGAAATTTATTATTATTATTGTTATAATTGTAATTATTGTTATTATTTGCGCTTTTTATTATGTATTCGTATTTGATATTTTGTCCAAGATATGGTTGCATTATTTTTCTTGCTCCTGTCACTGTTACCACCACCACCACCCCCTACTACTACTACTACTACTACTACTACTACTACTACTGCTGCTGCTGCAGCTGCTGCTCGTATCACCTCTAGCGGCCCATTTCATAAGCTGTAATTACTGTGTCAGTACATCCAGTTTCTGGTTTCGTCTCTATTGAGTTTCGCACGAAGAAGTCCTAGCACGAGCTGAGGATAGCTGGTCCTGAAATTCTGTGTGGCTAGTCTGGAAACGGCACTTTAACGCCAGAGGTTTATAATTAAAAATGAAACGTGTAACAACAGAGCACGTAAAGCACAAAAAATTACAGTTTTAATTGAAAATTTCGTGTCAATAAAATATGAAGGAAACAGAAGAATACATAGCATCCTCTAACCGAGAGTCACAATGTAGTAGTTAGTTCTGCTCGTGTTTGAGAGGTCTCAGGTTCGATTTCACGGCCTGGAAGACAATTATCCTTACTGATCCTAGATTTTTTTGAGAGAAAATGATGGAATAATGGATTATAAATTACAGCGGTTTCTTTCTAGCTCCTCTGTTATATGCATTCATATCCATCGTTCCATTTGCAGCTCTGTAATATTAGCAGTCCAGAAAGTGTGGTCAAATATGTGAAACCACTTACAGAACCCATTGTTTCAATCACACCTTGCAGGATATTTAGTACCTATTGAGAAACTAGAATGTTCATTACCGTGTCCACAACAGCCTACCGTTAAGTCATCCTGAGTCAGCTGAATCCAGTTCATACTGTCACATACGTAATTTTCAGTATTATCGTCTTATCAGTGTCTGTGTCTCCCAAGTGGTCTCTTTCCTTCACATTAAAATTGTATATGCCGCTCTTATCTTTTCCCATGCACACTACATGCCCGCCCCACCTCATTGTCATTAATTCTGTCGCGTTGGTAATATTGGATTACGTGAATACCTGCAGATTTTGAAACTCCGCGTTATTTTGTTTTCCCCTCTACTTGATCCATTGAAGTTTTATACATGATTTATTTAACGACATTGTACGTACTTCAGACTGTGTAGAGTAGAACGGTAGGATGATCAGTAAATATGGAATTGGAGAGGACTTGATAGGAGGTACAATATCATCATATGTCCGGATGGACTGAGGAGAACCACCAATTTCCTGTCAGGATCGAGATCTTAGTCCGAAATATTTTCCTCCGCAAGTCATATTCACACACCCGCATCGTTATGTTCACTCAGGAACAACGTGTAGGTCTGCCGATGTAGTTACACCATTTCATATTTTCGGTTAACATTTGAAGTGGTCGACATCTCTGTAAATCTTTCAAATTTATATTAATCTGAACAAGGTGTTAAAATTGAAAGGAAAATCAGTGTAAATTTGCTGCTGTGGAAGATAAGACGTGAGAATTTTAGTTGACGAGGTCTGATGATGACGTAATGTAGCCACTAGTCCTTTCAGAATGCTTATAGATTACTTCCATCTGACTTCAGAATCTTACAGGTTTTACAAAAATGAGGTTCTGAGATTTCTGTCTGTTTCCTACATAAATCTGTCTGAAGGTAGGAAAGAGTCTCGATTGCGTGAAACAGCCAGGAGTCGTGTCCACGTCTAGCACTACAAAGCAGACACGGAGTCACAAACAAGTCAAATCTCCAGTTCTGTGATTGCATAATTTAGACGAACACGTTTTCGAATTGCTGTTTTGTGTCTCAGTGACCGCCTCTGTAATCCAGAGTTCCTGGCTACAGATCCAGAGGTCCCGGTTTCGATTTTCTGAGAAGTAGTGGGTCTGGAACGGGGTTCACTCAGCCTCGTGAGGATAATTGAGGAGCTGTTTCAAGGAAATAGCAGCTCTGGTCAAGAGAACCGAGACTAACGGCCGTGGGGATCCGTTACACTGATCACGCGACAACCTCTATCCGCTAAAGTTGGCACTAACTTCACCGACAAGCGGCGGTCGCTCGGTCGGTATAGTTTGCTTGCGGACTACAGGACACGGAGTTTAGTTTTAGGTCGTGTCTCAATGGCGCTCCATGCAAAACAGTCTGACGTGCGTTTTATGGCAATATCACTTGTGGTTCTGTAATTTCAATTAAATTACTGGAACGGGATTCATCTTGAGCAGGTGATGGTTGCTCGGCTGGTCAAGGAATTTCCAGCTTCTATCGAATCCGAAGAATTTTCATCAGCTCCTGTCACGTAAATTTTGGATTCGTACCACATAATCGAACCTTATTCCTTATTTTGATTCATCATCTTCGCCTGGATCTCATAATTGGTGTCTTTCTCTGCGGTTTCCTAACATCGGCTGTGTATGCATTTCTTCTCTCCTATATGCATGCTACATATTGCAATATTATGTCGCGGTGTAGTGGCTGGCGATTTCGTAGTCGAGAAGTCTCGCTTCCAGCCTAGAAGTGCGTTCTCCTCACCCAAGTATCGCAGTCCGTCTCGCTTTCTTGCCTTGTGTTTCCCATTTACAGTTCTCCGACCTTAAAATGAACTTTGCAATTGAGATTCGTCATCCGACAGCCTTTGCTTCTCCCTCTGGTCCAGCGCTTCTTTCGCACACACTTCAGTTCGAGTTCTTCGCCATTCGGCAGCAGTCGGCATATAGAGATTCCACTCTTGCACGCACTACATCAAGAAACTCATCCCATTCTAACCCGCCACCATATACGTATATGTATGTTAACCTGAATACAGTTCCTCGCCTCTGGTTTGACCCTGGACAGGGAACTCCAGGCCTGTATTTGCGGGTTCGCCTCAAGTTCGGTTATAAGGCGGGAATCCTCTTGTCACCAGGCTTTGTTGGGAAAGCAGCCGCTACTGACGCCGTTCGTCACCGTGTAGTCACGTGTGTTGATGCATTTGTGGCCCTCGCTGCAAAAGTCAACTAAATGAAATGCGGATAAATTAGTTATTTCCGAATACGGACTTCCTCGCCAGAGAAATCATCCTTCGAGTAGTACTAATAATTCAGTTCATTTCAGTTCAGTTCAGTTCTTTATTTAAGTGCTAGCCGACAGCCAGTGACCTGTAACGGGAGAGCACGGATAGTATATACTATAACAAAAGTTAGACTAAGCCTAGAATTTGATTTATTGAACACTTATACACACACCTCGTAACTCCAAGTAACTGTACCGCTATTGCTAATTCATGCTCTGTAATTCACCACAGCACACACTTAAGTCTTCTCAGCCTGCTGTGTCCACACCAGTCATTACCTGGTAACGGTTTCCAATGGCGAACGTTCCCTTCCTCTGGGTTCCCGAACTTTCCCGTGCCTCAGCTACCGGCTTCTCACAGCAACAGCTCACAAGGACTGAACCGCAGGAATCTATAACTATCTCACTCACTGACCAAGCAATTCACACCTCTCCACTAACACTTTCACTAATAGTCCTGCTTATAACATCTCGGCACGGACCGCACGGGAAACACCGTTCCTCTGTTGCCGTATCCAGTTGTTGCTTGGTCAGTCATCGGCGCGCACCGCGCAGAAACACAGTTTTTCTGTTGCTGTTACAGGCCGTTGCCTAGTAGCGGCCCATGTCTGATTGTTTTTCGGTCGTTGCTTAGTAACGGGTCTATATGCCACAGTACTTATTATAACAGTTTTCTTGGATGCACGCCGCGTCGTTGGTAGATAAGTTCCAACGTTTCTGAGTAATCTAGGACTTTCGCTTTCATGTATATAGAAGCATATTGCAGATTTCTCCCCCCAAAATTGGTATCTGTCTACAAAATTACACAGCGTCACATTTCCGAAGACCGTAATCTTAATATTTATCGCCTTGAGAACTTCAGATCTCATGTGTTGTGCTTTATTTTTGAACCGGTTTTAGCGCTTCCATTGCCTCATTTGCCATAAATCACAATCGTTTTCTTACGGTTTCCATCCTCTGCGTGTTGCCTATCCATTCTTTTCTGTCGTTCATTCCTTTATTGCTTTCATTGGAGGATTTCAGTGGTTCTTTAGTGTCGAAATTTGTTTTCCGATGATCACCTACATACAATTCTCGTTTCACTTACTCGTATGTTTCCTTTCTTGTTAGCTTTCCACGTCTGTAACTAGCTATCAGTGAAGTGAGTGGCTACGGGCTGGAAGACCAAGGTTCGGTGCCATCTCTCCGCCTCACTGTTCCCAACCGGTTCTGGGCCCACCAATGCTCTTCTCCAATGAATACTAAGAACCACTTCCTGCTACTGCAATTTCAGACGTGACTCTGAGCAAGTAGAATGCAGATACATCGTCTGTAGGAGGCCTCGTGAAGTGTATGAATTCGGGAGCTGATAAAAATTACGGTTCGATAGGCTGACCGGTTTTTAGTTGACAAAAAGGAAGGTTAAGTTTTTGTGGTATATTGCAACAGGATTGCGTTGTTGCCTGTTGCCGCAGGGGAAGGGCGTGGGGGGAATGACGTTTCTGATTAATTTGCAGGTGACCCTTTAGGGCGCAAGTAAATTTCCTTGCCTCAGGACACGTATGATTTATCCCTTGTCAGAGCCCTACCTATCCTGCAGGCAAGACTAGAATATGGCTTTGAAACAGAGTGTACACCCCACGTAGTGAACTGAACGCGCGCACACACTGCGCCTTTTGTTACCAACCAGTGAGTTGCGACGTTCTGAATTGCGTTCAATTCTTATTCGTTAATGGCAGCGGGTCCATAGAGTGTGGTAACAGTGGTGAGGCCTTGTTTGGGCTCTTCAGCCAGTGCTGATCTCTCTTCGTCAGATCAGGCTTGTCTCGACGTTTCGTAACTTTTTCAGAACATCCGTTTTCAAACTTGCCACTTTATTTGTCTGTAATTCTTGCGGTTTATTACGCCTTCATTAAATGATGTTCGTATTTTAAATTTAGTCCATTATAAAATTATATTAATGGAAGGCATAAGCGCTACGAAGAGTAGCATCATCATAGTTTCACATGCCACGCGTGCACACACGCGCGAACTATGCAGAGAGCCTTAACGATTTGGTGAAAGGTAAAATTATCCCTTGCTTAGTTATGCCATGTCACGCCATTAAAATAAGCCTGTGCGCATTCATAACGTCAGCACTAGATTGAGTTAAGTGGTCAGCTTCACGCTCCTGCCTCATTATCTCTAGCGAAACAGTACCAAGTATCCACTGCATAGTAGGATGGGTGGTCATCAGAGCCGGTCTCGACAATTTGGAGGGGAGAAGAAACTCTTACCCCTGCCGGGACAATCCCAGCTCTACGTGGTTTCGTACACCATCAGTACTGAACTATATATATATATATAGATGAGGTAACTGGATTTACTGGACCCTTACACTCGTAACTACAATTAGCTAAAAGAGTCTCACTCAAATACACATTCCAAAGATCAATGTAACTACAACACACATAAAGTCTTCTCAGTCTTCATTAGCCGTTGCTTGATAGCGGCTTCAACGGCGGATGTTCCGTTTCCTCTGGGTTCCCGAACTGTCCCCGGCCTCAGCTACCATCTTCTCACTTCTCACAACTGCAACTCTCAGCTGACTCAATCAGAACTGAAGTACTAGTCTCCTTTATAGAACCCTGGCACGAGCCGCACAGAAAACATATCTCCAATTATTGCTTGTTCTCTCGTTGCAAGGGAAACGTGTACACAGGGCTGTTTCCTAGTAACAGCTGCTGTACTTTCGCTTATTTACACAGCTCTTACTTGGCAGTGGGTGTACATGTTACAATATTTTTTAGTGTTTGTTTACTCGATAAAGGTAGAGGAAAACTGGATTATGCACTCAGAAAAATAATAGTTAAAATCAAAACAAGAGCGCGAGAAATATTCCATTTTATGAACTGCTAATTACCTGAAATCTGTTACCTTTCTAACTTCAGAAGACCACGTGCAGACTTCCATATAATGCCATACACGTAATAATGATGATTTGTGTTTCATTTCATGACACCTTTTCAGCTTATTAATTCACGTAATGTCGAATGATGTTATGATTTTGAATGACGAAACTGAAGGATGTGAAAGGAGACAGCCTTAATCTGTTCTAACACACTCGTAGAATTTTCCTGGATCTGCTGAGGTAATAAACTAGAAGCATTACTAGAGCTAGACGGACTCCAGACCTGGGATTCGAGTCCGAGAGCTTTCGATTAAGAAGCGGCGACGCAAACCACTAGACAGCGAGCTTCATTCTTATTTACAGTTTCGTATGTTTGATGTGAATATATTTCTGGGTATTGGAAACACTTCCGGTCTAGAAAACCGAAATTAACGGCCGTGGGGATTCGTTGCGCTGACCACGCGACACCCTCTATCCGCTAAAGTTGGCATTAACTTTGCCGACAAGCGGCGGTCGCTCGGTCGGTATAGTTCGCTTGCGGACTAAAGCCACTGTTTTTGGAAACACTAACTCCCCCCTCAGTTCTCTCAACTGTTCCGAGCTTCCGCTGCATCATGATGCTACCAACATTTGCTTAATTTTTTTCCCAGTAGCGGCTGCAACGCGCACACTCAGCTTTCTGCCTCCACTTGCTGCGGCTGGTGGGGAAATATATTTGCCAATTCACCATCCACTACAGAGTGTTCTTCGGGAACGCATGCTTGCAGCGTATCTTAAAAGTTGTCCCTATGGAAGAAATGATTTATCCACAAACGGTTTAGGTAGTTTTATTAGCCAATATATACACTGATGAAGGAGACGGAGGAGTTCTTTTTATGCCTTCAGTGGTCTGAGTCAGCACCCAGACAGGTTACCATACAAAAGTATTGGTATGGAATCTCTCATGGTTGTAAGATGTTTGTTGTGCTTTGTCTCCACAGGAATGCCAGGGCAGTCTGCCCACTTGTTAAAGTAAAAGGTAAAGTTCTCCCCCGTGCTTAACTATTTAAGCACTACGCCATGAAGACGTATGGGGGAGTGAACATATAGATCCACATATCCCGGCTTATAGGCTGTTGAAATATATTACGACCACCCCAGTCTCGTCCTTACATACTCACCATCCGTGGTTTATGTTTTTATCGTCGACTCCTGTCATGGGGGCCGTCAGGATTGCCTTTTACACCGGGGCATCATCCAGAATGTTTGCTTACAACTGACTTTTACACCGGGGCATAAGGAAATTTTATGGAACGCTATTTATATTCGGAAAAGAAGAATAATTTTAAATAATTTTAATTTTTTCTTAAACTTCAATATCAGTATGAATTTTGAATCAATCTTGAGGTTGGACGCAGATCTCTAGCGTCCTCCCGCTGGCGCCCATGGACTTCGTCTGTATGGACTCTGAAGATGAAAGTAAATATCATTAAATTATATAAACAGAGGAAAGCACCCACTTTTATTAAAGCGTTTCAATCCACGATTATATGGTAAGGTTAGTAAGAAGTATAAAATAAAAATTAAGCGTATACCATTTTGTGATTCTGTACAATTATATTGTTTTTTTCCCTTGGCACTACAGCCCCAGTGGGCCTAGGCCTACCTCCATGAACTTCTCCGTTCACTTCGGTTTTTCTAGATCTTATACATTCGGTAGGACTCCTTGAGCGGGTGATCAGCTCGTCGCGAGGCCTCTACCTGTACACAAACACAGAAAAACGCACACACACACACACACACACACACAAACTAAACATCCATGCCCTGAGTAGGATTCGAACCGACGATCCCGGTTTTCAAGCGAGCGAAGACAGTACATGCCTTAGACCGCTCGGCTACCGTGACCGGCACAATGCATGGTTTACCCTTGTACAAATTTCGACTAACCAATGTTTCGATTTGTGGGATATAAATGTGAACTGCGTATGTAGCCTATCACAGTATCCTCGGGGTCTAAGGCATGGACTGTCTTCGCTCGCTGGAACACTGGGATCATGGGTTCGAATCCCACTCAAGGCATGGATGTCTGTGTGCGTTTATTCTGTGTGTAGGTAGCGGCCTTGCGACAGGCTGATCCCCCGTCCAAGAAGTCCTACCGACTGTGTTTAAGTCACTCATGGAGCTGAGCCCTTCTTGAGGAGACGCCAAATCTGCAGCTACTAAAGAATTTCGCAGCATTTTATGGAATCCGAAGGTTCATTACCGTGTTCACAAGAGCCCTCCACTGGCCCCTACCCTGAGCCAGATCTATCCAATCCATACCATCCCATCAAATCTCTCTAAGATCCATTTTAATATTGTCCACCCACCTACGCCTTGGTCTTCCCAGTGGTCTCCTTCCTTCCGGCTCTCCAACCAATATCCTATAAGCATTCCTCCTCTACCTCCCCATTCGTGCTACATGCCTTACCCATCTCATTCTCCTTGACTTGATCAGCCGACTATGTATGGAATTAAGAAACTGAAAAAGCGGCCAAGGTGCAACAAAGGACTTCAGAGCCATAGATAGATAAATAGATAAGTATGAACTGCTGCAAAGTTGATACGGGTGGTATTGTGAAATAAACAGATTAAAATTATGGTGATCTCTATTTGAAGATTGTTAGTATAAAATTTAATGAAAATCCGTCACTTGGTCTTAAAGTTGTTAGAGGGACAGGTAAAGCGACTTAAGCTTGGCTTTTCTACTAAAGTAAGGAAGGTAGGCTGAAAGGCGTCGATGCTGCCCTATGTATGCATTCTCCAGTGTGTTTGCCACTTTGAAAATTGCCAGGCTAGTTCATACGGTATAAGCGTCTATATAGAATTGGATGTCGGCCACTTTTGCATGCGGAAAGTCGATGCAGAACGGTTCATTCTTAAGACAAAGCAACCGATGTAACCACCAGTAACACTGCCAGGCACGAAGACGGGTTCAGTTGCCAACTAGATTGCTTTCAGGTCTTGCGGCAGCCATCTTATATCCACGTGCCCACGATCTGATGCTCATTTGTTGTTGGCGTAATAAAGTGTTTCATAGACCTAGGTTGTCGTGTGCTTTACATGCAGCCACTCCCCCTGGAACTCTGCCCCACCCGTGAGGCGATTGACAACTGGGATCTAACACGTTATTCTTCTAATCTTTGTCCACCCCGCTGTAACATGGCATGCAGTTTCTGATTCCTGTTCAGTGTTCGCAATTTCTGATAGTTTCTTTTTTGAGCGGCTTGAAGTTTTGTTCGTGGTTCTGCGGCAGTGTTGCAGCCACATGTGTCCCACACAGCTCTTCACTTTGAAGCACTAGGCTTCGTTGGATGTGAGGTTCTCACAGCGGTGACTATGAAGAATATGGTCTTCTGAGTTGTAACACCGCGTAGTCGGGAGCAAGCCTGACGTTTCTGAGCAACTTATCTCCTATATCTTCAGAGTCGAGCAGTATATCAAGCAATAAACCAGCAGAATCAGGCAGATGACTCAGCATTCCACCCTCTCCTTTTCTTCTTGAATCAGGAAACCGCATTCGAAGTAGACAGGAGGTATGCTGCAGAACTTGTTCGCGCTTTCGGCAAAGGAAATCGCTTGTTGGTGTCCTACAGTCAATAGGTAACTTGTGAATACTAGTACAGTTACCTTGTCCTGGTCACGCGCTGTACAGGGACTCTTTGATTCATTAACTGTAGCCACATCTCGATATGTGACGCCGTGCGTTTTGGTAGATGGATACCAATATTTGGGAGGAACCTGCTGCCTCGGTCTTACTATGGAGGCTGGAAGCTCCACAAAAGGATAAAGAATTTTACCCCTTCTTCTTCTTCTTCTCCTTCTCCCCTTCCTCCCTTCCCCCTCCCCCCCCTTCTCCACCACCTGCCAAGGAAAGGCTATCAAATGTTTAGGCTTTTTATATCATTCTCAAACTTCTCGGCCTCTTGATCTTTTTCGTTGTTAATTCAGTGCTTCGTTTGAGAGTCTTTTGTTTTCCATTTTATTGCATACGTTGATTCCGTTTTCCTTCGTGTTTAGCCTTTTTTTTTCATACTCGGATATCACATTTATATTTAAAGTTTCTCAATTTTGTGGGCTTGTACATTCTTATCTGCTGTTGAAAATTTTATCTTTAAAGTCTGAATTTGGTATCAAGTCAAGGAGGATGAGGTAGGCAGGGCAAGTAGCAGGAATGGGGGAGACGAGGAATGCGTATAGGATATTGATTGGAAAGCCAGAAGGAAAGAGACCACTGGGAAGACCAAGCCGTAGGCGGATGGACAGTATTAAAATGGATCTTCGAGAGATACGATGGGATAGTATGGATTGGATTGATCTGGCTCAGGACAGGGACCAGTGGAGGGCTCTTGTGAACACCGTGATGAACCTCCGGGTTCCATAAAATGCTGGGAAATTCTTGAGTAGCTGCAGAATTGGCGGCTCTCAAGAAGGGCTCAGCTCCATGAGTAAGTAAGTCTGAATTTGACTTTTTTCCCCCTTTAGTTCTCACCAAAACCTCTGCTGCATGCAGGTGTTTTGGTACCTGTAAAATTATATTGGAATTTAAATTTGATATCTCATCTCTTTACTATTCATAGTGTGCTCTTGTATAATATGTGTTTCACATACAACTTGGAAATTGATGCAGCATAGGCCCTTTACTTACCGTAGCTACATCCGTAGTTCATTATGAGTAATCAAAGTGAGAGAGAGGTCTGTTAAAGAATAACGTCATTAATCATCATTTTTCGTTCTTGTAGAGTTTTTTCCCCATGCAGTTGCATTGATTGCATTTTCGTTAATGCTATATTCATGTCCGGCTTGCATAATTAAAGAAGTGGAAGATAGGCCTTTAAAGTTCATGTTCAGAGAAATGAAATGTGCATTTTCTTTCACATATTTTGAATTTGCGACATAGAGCGAGTGAGGACTAAAGGTGCATGTTTCAAGGACAATGGTCGCCTGTATTGTTTTTTATCCTACATTCCTTTTTTGAAAAGAGGCTTATGGGATCTCGGTGCTGTCTGTCACTCTGTGTTTGTCCGTCTATCTGTGTAACCACTTTTTATCCCCAATTTTTTATTAGGAGGCTTATGAAATCACCTTGCTGTCTGTGTGTCCCTAATTTTTATCAGGAGGCTTGTGAGAGCACCTTGCTGTTTTTGTGCATACCCCCAGTTTGTTATTAGGCTTACGAGATCACATTGTCTGTTTCTGTGCTCCCTCGTCATTTCTTCGTTCTCTGTGCGGTCCGTGTATGAAAAGAAGCTAAGTGATTACTTTTTCCAGAACTGCTTGTTAATTATAATAGAACACTGTGTGTAGCTTAATCCAAAGTCAGTGTTATTCAAAACTTATTTTAGACTCATGACATCTGAGACAGCGGTTAATTTGCTTAACAGTCATTAATTCTTGTCGTTTTCTTGTTTCGAATTTAGGTAATTAGGATAATACAGGGCGTTCAATCAAGGAGGTAACTTCGCAACACCGCTGACCAGGCCCAGTATTCGTCACAGATTGCTACTGTAACCGTAACGGCGCGCGTTTATCAGCTCTAATGACTCATTCTGCTATCAGCAGTTACAGTAGCAATCTGTGAGGAATGTTGGGCTGGGTCTGCGGTGTTGCCAAGTTTCCTCCTTAACTGAATGCACTGTATTAGCAACGTATTTAAGTATCCCGTCACTTTCCTTGGCTCTCTGCCTATTTAAAGAAATGGTCTAGTTTCTGATCTGCCGATGAGTTTCATTCTGACATTCACTCATAAACGAGCTCGAGCTCTCGATCGCTGTAGTCGATTCAGAGAGATGAATGAGGTGTGGACTGCCTTATCAGGTTGCCAGTGGAACAGACATGCTGGATATCCTATGTGTTCATCAGGGCATGCCTGAAGTTTCGGATACAGCTGGCTGCAGTTCTTCAGATGCGGCTAAATTACCCATCGCTCCCTAAAACACACGTTTGCTCTATGCAGAATGTATGAATCCTATAGAACATAGGCTAAGTCGAAGGAAGAGAGGCCTTGCATGGAACTGAAGTAATAACTGGCAGCGGATCCTGTTAAAGTCAGACGTTGCCTGTGCTTTGTAGACTGGCACCTGGAAAACGCGGGGGTGATCAAGTACATATGTATAGGCGACAGTACACGCAGTAGCGCAGTTGGGCGAGGCACTATGCTAGAAGTCGGAAGGTCGCGGGTTCAAGTCCCGATGAGGTCATTGGATTTCTTTCAATTGACCTATTCCTTCCAGCCGCACTATGGCCCTGGGGTCGACTTAGCCTCTAATAGAAATGAGTACCAGGAATATTCTTGGGATATTCTTGGGGGTAAAGAGCGGCCGGCGCGTAGGGCTGACAAACTTGCCGCCATATATGAGCCGATTTTCTACAAAATGTGGGAACCTCAACATCTCACAACCCTATGGGCCTCCACAGCCTGTTACAGGGATACCTTTACTTTTACTTTACTTTTATAAGTGACAGTAGCAGTTCAAAATCATGTTCATGATTAAAGACCGAATAAATTCTGAAAATTATTACAGTACAGAATATTTTGTGTTTCCGTCTGCCGTGTAATGAATGATTGCAAAACGCAAAAAAAAAAGAATTATGCACATGTTTCTTTGTTGTTTGTACAAGGAGAAGAATAGGAAAGGATAAGACAACTGCTCGCCTGGTTCTTCTCCGAAACTATCCTATGGATTTTAATAAAATTAGATATTTGAAGATTTGAGGCTTTCACGGCGGTGACTATGAAGAAAGCAGTCTTCTGGGATTTGGCACCGTGTATATACAGGGTGTCCCAGGAGGAATGTGCCAAACTTCGGGAGGGTGTTCCTTATGTTAAAGTATGCCGATATAACCCAAAACACCTATGTCCAAAGTTGAACGGTTACGGAGATAATGGCCCAAGAAAAGTGTGGTCTTCTGGCAGGTCCAAGCACTGTACCTCGCTGTACCTCTCAGCTGAGAGCCCTTATCTATGTTTGTCCTTGAGTGCGATGATACTCCCTAGCCGTGCTTATGTAGTTGGCTCATACCAGAACGCGCAGTCAGCACGTTACGTCATCGCTCGCCAGTCATGTGTTATGTATACTGCTTGGAAACCTAAGGACAATTATGACATGGCGAGCGAGTATTTTGTACTTCANCCTGTATATATATATATATATAGACATTTGAAGTTTGCAATTGGCCTATAAGTTGTTTTTGAATTTGATTTCAGTTCTTATCGGTCAAACATAACGCCACTCTAGTGTAGCTGATAAAATAGTGTATAGATAAGCCCTTTTCAACAGTAGTTTTGCCAACTGCGCTGTTTTTCGGGAAGGTAAACCCGCGGTTGGCGAGGGATTGCTCTAAGTATAGCATAGATTCTAACGGAATTGGCTTTTGATCTTCATTTGTTTTTCTTTCTGTTATGAGGACCTGCGATATGGATCAAGATTACGGTAGCGGCTTTATGAAGAAAATGAACCGTAAACCGTACTGACAATTGAAGCAAGTTCTATTGAAGGGGTATTGAATTTCATGTAACTTTATGGAGCTAGAGCCGTAGCTTCGCACCGGGGACTGTATCCCTTCCTGTATTAAATTCCGCAGAACCGCACAAACCAGTCAGAGAGAGAGATGGGGGGAGGGCTTTGAGGATAGCTAACATTTTCTTGGAACACATGGATAGACATGCAGGTCAAGTGTGGATTTGGTATAAATTTTGCCCCATATACCAAACTCGCCACAGTTTAGTTCAGCATTTATAAAACAGGGCGAATAGAGTTGTACTGGCTGTGTGTTTGTAACTAAGATGGCAGTTGGGTTTGAGGTCGTCACAACGGCGACTGCAAAGAGCACGATCTTCAACGTTGTAACGTATTTCCCCACGTTTCTGAGGAGCGTGTCGCCTCCATCCACGGGGTCAAAGAACAAGCCAAGTAAGCATGAGACAGTTCTCTCTCTCTTTGTCCCACATTTTTGTATATTATTCATGAGCCCCAAATGGCTTGAAAGCGCAGGTTAATATTGCGAGTAAAGGCAAAAAGAAAAAAAGAAAAAACTATGCCTGTAACAGGCCGTGAAGGCCCATACGGTTGTGAGTCGTCGGAGCTCCCACATTTTGTCTAGATTGTCAGTTCACAGATGGCGGTAAGGTTGTGAGCCTTGCGCACCGGCCGTCCTTTAACCCCCAGGAAAATTCCTGGTATTCATTTCTGTTATAGGCTGAGTCGACCCCAGGCCATAGTGCTTCTGGAAGCATTAGGTCAATTGAAAAAAAAATCCACCTCATCGGGGCTCGAGCTCGCGACCTTCCGGCTTGTAGCATAGTGTCTCAACCATCTATGCTACCTTTATTACGAGTTAGAAACTAAATTTACATAATATTTACTTTATTTCAACAACGTTCTTCGGCTACCATTACTCTGAAGCTGCTTTAATTAATTAAGCAGGTTGAAACCTCTTTGAGATAAAAAGCATGTAATTTTCTTTGTTGTGCTATTACTGAGTAGGGCCTGTTAATTGTCATGACAAGAAATTGATCTTCGAAATATTTTAACATTGTGTTCAAGAGAGACACTTCTTTTTCACTCTGTCAGGTAGTTACACGGCTCAGTTCACTTAAGATTTTCCCATTAGCGTGTAATGAGGTTCTTTCAAGAACTATGGATGCTTTGGAACGTGAAGCATGTCTTTATAACATTTAAAACACGCTGATATGTTGGGTTTTTGGACTTTATCCATCGTCCTGGTTTTTAAGATAACAAATAAAAACACGTGTTTTTATTTGTTATCTTAAAAACCAGGACGATGGATAAAGTCCAAAAACCCAACATATCAGTGTGTTATACACCATCGTCAGAATCCTATAGTAACTATTTAAAACGCGGTTGCAACACCGCATCCCCTAACGATCTGTAGGTGAACGTTTAATGAAATACTCGCTACTTACTGTGAGAACCGAATTGGTCATATGAGTACTCTGCATTGACGAAATGTCAAAATACCGAAAGATAAGTCAGCTGATATAAATAGTTTGCCGCTAGCTCCAGACAGTTCCGTTCATGAATAATTTCTCTTGTATTTTTTCAGTACAGCCAAACCAGTGCAGGAATGCCTTGAAACAGTTTCCTTCACAGACTAATGAAATATCGATTTGGTCCAACTTTTATCAGAGGACGGAGACAGAATACATTCTCTGAAACGTTGCGTTTTAAATAATAATAAAAAAAGACAGGACGATGTATAATGTCCAAAAACATAATCGTATTAATAATATACCTTTGTTACAAAATTTTAAATTAAGTGTTTTTATTCAAGTGGCTCTTCCAGCCCATTCAGGGCCCAGGCCTCTTATTCAGTTCCATAATAATTTTTCACAGACGGTAGGACTCCTTGGACGAGTGATCAGCTCGTCATAAGGCCTCTGCCAAAACAGGACAGCACAAACACAGAATAAACACATACACACACCGAACATCTGTGCCCATGTCGTCACATTTCTCCTTAGTGGAAGATGACGAAACCGCGCTGTGGAATATACGTGTCTTCCATTAGGGAGAAGTGTAACGGCACAAACCACATTGGTTCTAGATTAGAACAAATATTGAACATAACGTTGTAAACAGACTAATTGTAATAATTTTAGATGTGTTAACAAATCAATGTACACTTTAGTCTTAGTTAAAAGATATAACAATGACATGTAATAGTAGTTTCCAGGTGCGTTGATAATATCCTTCTGAAGATGGTCGTTTTGATTGAAACATGTAAAGGATGTAAAAATAAAAACACAGCTCTTATCAGTCGCACTGGACGGTGATTAATAATCTTATTCTGTGGTCTAGTGGGCAGAGTTCCAGGCTACAGATCCTGGGGTCCCGGGTTTCATTCCCGGCGTTACTAGATTTTCTGAGACGTAGTGGGTCTGGAACGGGTCCACTCAGCCTCGTGAGGATAAGTGAGAAGATATTTCAAGGAAATAGCGGCTCCGGTCTAGAAAACCGAAATTAATGGCCGTGTGGATTCGTAGCGCTTACCACGCGACACCCTCTATCCGCTAAAGGTGGCATTAACTTTGCCGACAAGTGACGGTCGCTCGGTCGGTATAGTTTGCTTGCGGACTCAAGCCACGGAGCTTGTAGCTTAGCTATATACAGTCTTACGAAGCATTAACTAGGCTATCCGTCTTCCGTCAAAGAAATTCTTGTGCCATGTTCACAGTTGTATGGTCGTAATAGCCAATAGGACCGTCTATCGCGTTTTGTCGGTGCCGATCTAGCCGTCTCACCCGTGACACATCAGTTCCGTCAGAGTCAGCAATTCCCTCGCCGTGAGGAATAAAGAAAATCCCGCGTAAGAAGCACAAAGCAGCACATTAAACCGATGTGTTGAGAAAAACATTTGAATGCTTGGCCCGAGCAATAGTAACACAGATCCCTCGGGGGGGTTAAACAGAGAGTTTTTAATAAATAAAAAAATCGGGGGCAAATCTCGAGGGTGGAGCAATGTAAGTGCAAGTTTTGCGTGCTACCCTGAATCCTCCTCGGGGCTCAGGAATGAATTCAGACTTTCGTAATTAACTGCCCCCTGTAATTCTGTTTGATTTACGTAGCACAGAGAGCATAGAAATTAATAACCTAGGGTTTGTTGCGCGCGCCCCCGCGCAGTCTAGCACTGAATTTAATACGAAACTCCTTATTTGACTTTTACTCTTACTTCTCTCTCTCTCTCTTTTTTACTATTTTATTTTATAATTTTACCTTTTCGCCTCCGTCTACCCCCCCCCCCCACATACGCTGCAGTGTGCTGTGTCGAAACAATGGCGCTGTGCACTCGAGCCATTCATTTCTACGTCGCTTCACGTGCCCTAAGCAAAATGGATTTTTCAATTACGACAATAGGCATAGTTTACTCTCAGCTCTGCCTCCTTTTCCTCTACTATGTCTGCCGCAGTACGACTTGAAATGTTTTATTGTATTTTTATTGCCGTGTCCGAAATAAACAAAACTCTATTTCTGAAAGTTCCAATTACATCGATAATTCACCGTATCCTGTCCGATCATGTCTTTATCCTATAGACATGCTGTTCAGTTTTAGATATACAAAACACAGCACAAGCATTGCTTTCTACTGTAGTCATCACAGCTATTTACAGTGCCGTAAAAAGTAGGAACATGATGAGCTTCCAGACCCGAGATGCGTGTTTTGTTCTGCGGTCGCCTGACATCGTTTAACCAGACGATAAAAAGAGTCAGGTCATTCTTTGAACTGGGAATTGACCCTTCCTTTAGAGGGGTGTGATATTCCTAGTTATTCACCCCTAATACCCAACAAAGTGCTGTCTTAAGATTCGCAAGGAACAAGGCAACGGGTACAAGGTTTTCTTCAGAAACATCATTCACTGCCTTTTTTAAGCATAACCCTACAGCTTGACCACCTCTGTGGTCTAGTGGTCAGAGTTCCTGGTTACAGATTTAGAGGTCCGGGTTCGATTCCAGGCGCTACAAGATTTTCTGAGAAGTAGTGGGTCTGGAACGGGGTCCACTCAGCCTCGTGAGGATAATTGAGGAGCTATTTCAAGGAAATAGCGGCTCCGGTCTAGAAAACCGAAATTAACCGCCGTGGGGATCCGTTGCGCTGACCACGTGACACCCTCTATCCGCTGACCCTATAGGTTACTAGTTATTCAGATCGTAAGCTTGAGCCACATATAACCCCACAACACAAATAATACTGTGCAGGCCCAGATTGAAGGCGTAATTTCATCTGCAATGTATGTATTGTGGCGTATAGACCGCGTATAGGCAACGACCGCGAAACAAACAAGACAACAGCTGTTGCTAGGCAGCACATTCCTAACAGACAACAATTGAACTACAATAATAGAGGAACTGTTGGGAACGTTGTCTTTACTCGGTCCGTGCAGAGGGTTATATAACGAGGACACCAGCCTGGGGCTTCAATGGCGAGACCAATTGAAGCATCCCATGTGTAGGCGGGGTCGAATAATTCCACCGTAACCCTGTGAGTCGTAGGAGGCGACAAAAAGGGATGTCTCGAATCTGAGACTGTAAAATATGGTCGCGAGTCCCATGGAACTCGGACAAACCCGTCCTCTCTTCAGAGAGAGCGCCCCACATCAACAAACACGCAAGTGACTAATGAACATCTGGTCGTAAGTCCCAGATAGGTACATTATTCCAAGGCACACTGACCAAGTGACAGTTTTCTGAGGAGTCCGCGCCGCGACCGTTGCTATGCAACGGCTCGGTAAACAAACGTCAACAATAGACAGTACAATTTCCTTATTAAAACCGTCACAACACAACAATATTAAGTTCAGTGCCAAGTTTGGCTCTGCTACATGTTTCGGCTACCAAAAGCCGAAAAGGCAAATACATGGCCAACATATATATACCACTGAACTGCAGTACCGGTAAAATTGGATACAATAATATTAATTATATTAAAATACTTGGTGTAAAAGTACAATAAATTAGACTATATCAAACGAAAGTTATACTATAAAACAAGAATAAAATTCTTCAAATGATGCTTTACATCGTCGAGTCAGTCGTTGGTTTTTGTGATTTTGTGTTCCCACGGACAAATTGGAGTATTCTATATTTTCTGTATATATAAAAACTGTTATTGGAGGCTCGTGATGTGGCTGTAGTAATATTAATGTTAATTATTTAGTCGGTGCCTCATCTTACAAAGTATTGTCCGTTTTGTAGGGAATGTAAACAACGACTTGAGTAGTTCAAATTCCCCTCTTATAAAATAACGTTATGTCTTACACGTTGAAGCCATTGTAACTTGAAAATTGAAACATCGAAGTAAGAGAAGGAAATCGCAATCAGTGGCCTTCTTGTATTCTTCAGACATAGAACATAGAAATCAAACACTTCGCAAAGGAAGAAAGACCAATAGAACATAGAAACCAAACAGTCGTAAAGGAAGAAAGAGTAGTAGAGCATAGAAGCCAAACACTTCGCAAAAGAAGAGAGACCAGTAGATCATAGAAGCCAAACAATTCGCAAAGGAAGAGAGACCAGGAGGACATAGAAGCCAAACACTTCGCAAAAGAAGAGAGACCAGTAGATCATAGAAGCCAAACAATTCGCAAAAGAAGATAGATCAGTAATCGCTATTTAGTTTCACTTACGTCGGACATGGAGAAGCGCACACAGACATGGAACGTTGTGTGTTGTTTCTGACGTCGTGCTTTGTTTTTGTTACTGTCCTTTCCTTGTCTATAGTCGCGGTCCAGTTGCCTTGGTGTTCTATTTCCATGGAGATTGTTCTTTTCGCTGTTTGTTTCCCTCAGGGCTGATTTCGCCTGTTGCTTCAAGAGAACGAGGCATGAACACTGATTTTATTTCATCTCTGTCTCTAGTTGGAAAGTTCATCAAATCTTGTCCAGGGACCGTCTTAATGTCAGTATGTTCAGATACTGTCCGGCAGTTCCTTAAAAATGAATGCCAGGGTCGTTCTACGCAGAATTTTGTCTCCAGTTTTTCTCCAAAAACTGATTGCGCATTGTATTAGAGCACGGCCGTTTCTGTTTGGTACTCTCCTACAGCTGTCGCCGACATTCTGTTATTTACTTAAAACTAGTTTATTTTAAATTGCAGTACCGATGAAAATACATTTGAAGATCTTGAATTACAATATCCAGAAATCCGTAATACGGCGATAGTTTCTTGCGGCATTTAGAAACTACTGACTATTTTTTTACGAACCGTGTGTAACTAATTCTTTTCTTAATGTTAAAGTGTCAGTATTTTGTTGCGCGATATATTCGGGGGCGTAATGAATTCGGGAAATTTAAGTACTAGGAGGAGCCTCTGTGCCCAATATAAGCTAATAATATGGTCAGAACCGCCTCTGTGGTCTAGTGGTCAAAGTTCCTGGCTCAGATCCAGAGGTCCCGGGTTCGATTCCCGGCGCTACCAGATTTTCTGAGAAGTAATGGGTCTGGAACGGGGTCCACTCAGCCTCGTCAGGATAATTGAGGAGCTACTTGAATGGAAAAGTAGCGGCTCCGGTCTAGAAAACCGGAATTAACGGCCGTGGGAATTCGTTGCGCTGACCACGCGACAATCTCTATCCATAAAAATTGGCACTAACTTCGCCGACAAGCGGCGGTCGCTCGGTCGGTATAGTTCCGTTGCCGACTAAAGCCACGGAGTTTTCTCAAGTGGTCAGTAGGTTTATTTCTTAATTTACTCGTAGTTAATGATGTACTTACAGTTTCGTAGATCCTGTACCATTAAATGTGACAGCTGTGAATAATTGGGAAGGACGTGGCCATGGCCTATTTTAAGGCAGTTCCTTAACATTTGTTCTGAGGTTTGGAGGATATTGTTGAATCGGAGAATCAAAGTAAATGTGTGATCCCCTTCCCCCCTGACTTCGAGACAAAAGTACCGAGCACTCAAACTTTATTCTTTGTGGCAGTTCTTTGAGAAAAGAGTGTTGAGGAGAATATTTGGACCGAAGAGAGATGAAGTGACAGGAGGTTGGAGAAAACTGCATAATGAGGAGTTTCATAACTTGTACTCTTCTCCAAATATAATGAGAATGATGAAGTGAAGGAGGATGAGATGGGCATGACATGTAGTACGAATGGGGGATACGAGGAATGCATATAGGATATTGGCGGGAAAGCCAGAAGGAAAGAGACCACTGGGAAGTCCAAAGCGTAGGTGGGTGGACAATATTAAAATGGATTTTAGAGAGATAGGATGGGATGGTATGAATTGAATTGATTTTGCTCGGGATAGAGACCAGCGGAGGGCTCTTGTGAACACGGTCATGAACCTGCTGGTTCCATTAAATATTGAGAAATTCTTGAGTAGCTGCAGCATTGGTGGCTCATCAAGAAGGGTTCAGCTCCATGAGTTAGTAAGTAAGCAGTGCTACTTTTTTCTGTAGGTGGTTAGTTATGGTGTAAATTGTATATGTGGTTAGGTGGTAAATTCAGTCGATCTGTGGGTCGGGGCAATGAATGAGCGAGTGTGAGCCAATCAACAGCTGGACGTCCGTCAGTCAGTCAATCACAGAACCAGAGACAGTTAGGAAAGGAAGGTGAAACACCGGTGAGTGTTTCTTCGCCGTCGGCGTGCGCAGCTGTGGCCCTGCTGTCCAAGTTCCTCGAGATCCGGGAAGTGTGACGGGGCGCCGCATGAATCAAGGTGCTGTACCGGACGTCGAGACTCGACTGGTTTCACTGGTTATTTCGTCACTGGACAAAGTCCAGAGTGATTAATTGTCCTATGTAACGGATGCCAGAGAATGGAGCCCGCAACCTGTTTTCACAAGTGGAATATATACATTTATTAAGTAGAGAGACTGACGTGCTTGTGCGGGTCTTTTTTTGCCGGAATGAATTACTTTCTTCCGGTTTTATTTATATTCATTCCACGTGATAAGATACACCTTCAAAATATTAACACTGGATTATAGATACTGCTGCTGGTTGTTCTTGCTGTTTTGTTCTTGTTCATATCAACCTTGCTTCCTTTTTATTTAGATGTTTATTAACTCGGTAGAGTATTTGGTTGAGGTACTATGCTACAAGCCGGAAGGTCGCAGGTTCGAGTCCCGATGAGGTGGGTTTTTCGATTTTCCTAATCCTTCTAGCCGCGCTGTGGCCCTGGAGTTCACTCAGCCTCTAACAGAAATGAGTACGAGGAATCTTCCTGGGGGTAAAGGGCGGCCGGCGCTTAGACTGACAACCTTACCGCCATCTGTGAGCCGATTGTCTAGATAACGAGGGACCCTCAAAGTCTCACACCCCTATGGGCCTCCAGGGCCTCTTACAGGGATAGCTTTACCTTTTTTCATTAATTCTACACAATTGCTTAGTCGGTAAAAAAACTGACTACCTACGGATTTTAACAGGTAAAGGTTTCCCTGTGCTTAACTAATTAAGCACCACGCTATGAAGACGTATGGGGGAGTGGATGTATAGATTCTTATTTTCTTGACCTCGGCACTAGTTGGAGGTGAGTTGGTCAGCTTCACGCCTTGGCTGCTTTGCCCCCGAGGAAAGATCCCCCAGTACCCATTGTATAGGTGGCTAAGTGGGCCCCAGAGCCTGTCTGGACTATATAGAGAAGAGAAAGTTCTTCGCCTTACTGAGACTCGTGCAGCCCGTTATCAGTCGCTATACCGACTGAACTATCCCGACTCACACGACAGTACCTTAATGTAGGCCACGGTATCCTCTGTACGGTAGGTGGACGGGACTCAATGTCCGGCAGGGATTTTGCTCTTGTTCACCAGTGCGCCCATTCTACTGTTAAGTCACATGTGGGGGGCAGCAGTCACATCCTGAAGATGATTACCTCCGTGAGGTCAGAAGTGGGTTAAGCAGCGACTTCACGTGCCCTCAGAAAGTCTTGAAGTTTCGGTAATGACTAGGCACAGGGCCATCACCTGTACAGTTTCTTCCTGCCATGTCTTTCGTAATTTACTGTAGCTAATGAGTTCGTTTATTATTTTACATAGGCTGTATAGATTAAAATCAACCGTCGCGGTCGAATGGGTAGCAGCCCAGCTTCGCATTTTAATATTTTTGCCTGAAGACTGGTTCCGGTCTAGAAAACCAAGATTAATGGCGTGGGGATCCTTTGCGCTGACCACGCGACATCCCCTATCCGCTAAAGTTGGCACTAACTTCGCCGACAACGGCGGTCGCTCGGTCGGTATAGATCGCTTGCGGACTAAAGCCACGGAATTTGAAGGCTGGCTCTCTACTCTGAGCTCTTTCATGCATTTTCTCAGCTCCTCCAGGTAAATGATTTGATAGTATTTGAAATTAGTCCATGTCCTCTACTTTCACCAAGGGAGAAAGGCACTCTTCTCCCTTGCAGATGAAGGCTGCAGGATTCTGATGTTGGTATCTATCTACCAGACTACATGGCATTACATCCCAGAAAAACCGGAACAAAATCCGGAATCCGTATTTATATGTAGACGTTAACTGATCGTTTCTTAGCACGAGTATAGTGTTTCAATTTCGGCAATCAAAAATATAGGCAGGTTGTTAGAGCTTCGTAAAATTACTTACGAACAACATGCCATTGGGGATTTTGTGTGTGTAGTACTCTTTTACCCCTTTATGTCAAAAGTAAGCGACATGCATGTCGTTAGAAAATTTTGAGTTGTGGGCAGACATTATATGACCCTGCATACTGATGTGTCTTTGAAAATGACGCAGCTTAAGTTTGATCAGCTGTTCACGAATACAAAATGACAACATGGTCGGGGCGCGAATTTTTTCTTTTTCGCTTTCATTAATTGCGACTTGAGACTTTCGATTGGTTTTGTGACACCTTTATAAATTCAGTAAGAAACATCGCGTCTTGTTTCGTTGTGCGCTGATGACAGATACTGTGATACCTGGGAAATACTCCTCACCTCCTGAACAGTTGCTTGTAGAAAACAAAATTTCGGTCCGAAATAATTAATTTTAGGATATGACTTAGAGCAAAGTTTCTCAACCGCTGGGCCGCGGCTCTGTACCAGGCCCACGCCTTATAAAGAAATATAATTTACCACTGATTTAAAAATAAATTTGTAGCTGTGCGTAGATAAATACTACACCATGTAGACGTATGGGGGAGTGGAGATAATAGTTCCAAGCATTCTTAAAGATAGCATTGTATGGATGTCAGTAGTCAGCTTTAGATTAAGGCCACTTTACCTCTGGAGGTCCCACAAACGGAAACGGTAAAGCAGTTTCCTCAGTTTCCGCAGCTCCATTGAGTAACATGTTCAACCCAGGCTGGTAACAATCCTCGGGAATTGCCGTTGCGTTGCGGTTGCCAGTTTCCTTGGTTTCCTTGCCCTCGCCCTCACTCGCAGGGTTGTTAAGTAAACTAAAATAAACAAATGAAACCTGACTAATTAACCGACTTACTGTTTGGTTGACTAGATAAGCGTGTCTGATAAGTTGTCATTTTTGTTGTGGCCTGATGGAGGCCTGTGGTCTGTTTTAATATTGTTCAATGCTGAGCAATCCTAAATAGGCTTGGCGGTTAAGTACATCGAATGCAGTACTTTCCTTTCGTGTTAGGAAGGTCCTCGCTGCGATTATCGGTTCCGGCTCCAGCTATCCTGCTGCATTTGTGTGATCTCAGACCTTTCTGTCGGATACCATGACAGAATTCTGTTACACACCAAGTACCCAATTGTCTTCTCTCTCTGTTCCTTTATCTCTTTCTTTCGCTCTTCTCTTCCTCCGACTGGTGACCTGTGCACCATGACGCACTTGCCCCATCACTCCTTGTTAAGATTTGCAACACAGAAGTTTGTGCTGTGGCGCCCCATTGTGCGACTTGTACCTAGGGTCGTGAACTCCTTTGATGGACTGCGGCAGTTTACTTTAATGTTCTACAAGACGCAGCTGCAACTGTTTTTGACTCCTCATGTCTGTTTCTGTGTTCATCTATACCTTACTTTTAACACGTTTCCTAAGAACTACACGTTGTGTTAAAAACACTGCTTAACTTTCATTCAAATGCTTGCGACTGTGGGGACATCTAAGGCTTGTAAAAGTCGTAAATCAATAACTGCACATAGCAGTTACCTACTTTTGTACATAACTTTCACAATGTACGAACGCCTCTGTGGTCTAGTGATCATAGTTCCTGGCTACAGATACAGAGGTCCGGGTTCGATTCTCGGTGCTAACAGATTTTCTGAGAAGTATTGGGTCTAGAACGGGGTCCACTCAGCCTCGTGAGGAATTAATTGAGGAGCTATTTCGAGGAAATAGCGACTCCGGTCTATAAAACCGAGATTAACGGCCGTGGGTATTCGTTGCACTGACAACGCGACACCCTCTATCCGCTGAAGTTGGCACTAACTTCGCCGACAAGCGGCGGTCGCTCGGTCGGTATAGTTCGCTTGCGGACTAAAACCACTCAGTTTTTTTTTAATATCAGTTAGCGTACAAAATTTCAGAGCTCAACTAGCCCGAAGTCGATCCCTGTCGGGGAAAGTTCACTCTGTTACCATGTTACGAATGTGTATTGCCCTCCAGTTATGCTATGATGTCTGCTTTCATGAAATTCCGTCCTTTGACTCAGTAATTATAATCGGTCTCACACACGTACTTGAAGACACCGCAGGCCTAACTTCCTCTGCAAATTAAGGAAGCAAGCTAAATGCAATTTGTATTGCTCATCACTAGCGCCTCTAGGCCTGTGAGAACTCCAGCGACAGTCTTAGATAAGATTAGACCGGGTTTTGTACATTTCGTTTGCACGTTCTCAGGCCTTGAAGCTGAGGCTGCAAGGCAGATGTTTCACAATAACCAGGAAGTGTCAGTAGTGTGGCGAAACTTTCAACCGACCAGCGACACGACGTTTCACAGTGTACAGTGTTTCGTCACAGCGCGAAGTTGCATTAGTGCTGTTATGACATAAGAGAGCATCCTTGGTAACTGTGTTATAGGTGACACGGGTTTAATCTTATTCCAAAGTCACAGTTTTCTTTCACAACTAAGTACATTGTCGGCGTTTACGTAATAACCTTCGTGTTCTCTGCCCGTTAAAAAAAACATAGGCCGCTCATGAACGACCATGCTCAATACAGTTACTTAGTTACTTAAGGTAAAAGGTAAAGCTGTCCCTGTAACAGGCCGTGGAGGCCCGTAGGGTTGTGAGAGGTTGAGGCTCCCACATTTTCTCTAGACAGTCGGCTCACAGATGGCTGTGAGGTTGTCTGCTTTATGCTCCGGCCGCCCTTTACCCCCAGGAAGATTCCTGGTAATCATTTCTCTTAGAGACTATAAGTTACGTATATGTGTTACGTATATGTAAGGAGTGTTTTTGTATTCCATTTTGAGGGCATGCTCGAAATCCTGTGCAACTTCAGCTGTATGTTAGAACAGAAGTTTTGTTCGCGCAGTAGGAACACTGAATTAGCATGAAATGGTCTGAATGTTAAACCTTTCGGTTTGTAATATTCTGTTCCTTGTACGTCAATCTCCGCACCTTTGCACCGCGTGTCAACAATACAGAGTTGGGCGTCTTGTACATAGCTGCATGAAAACAATGGGCCAATTGCAACGGAAATACATTCTCGAAATAAATGAATAAATGTCTGTGCCAGTAATTCATGTAGGTGGAGCTCCTGCGCTATTTTTATTACTACAGAGCCTCGCTATATTTTAATGTCATGCCAAACAACACTCGTAGTGACCCCAAATACCTGTTGTTTCAATTGAACTTCTCGAATAGATCGCAGATCCCTTTGTTGCGTGTGCTAGTGGCAGAATGCAAGCGGTGTCACACGTACCTGGAGTACAGGTTGCAGACGTGTGATCACCAGTTGTATGAGAAAACTCTGGTTCCTATATTTCGACGTAAGATGATTGCATTATTTTCTCTGTTTCGTTTCTTCCGTCTTTTTCTTTCTCTCCTGCTTCCTTTCTTTCATGAATTTATAATTCCAGGTGCCCGGTTTTCCTCAGTTTACTCACCACAGGAGACAGAGATGTAATGCATTGGGAACGAGGTTTGTCAGTTCTGCAGTGCGACAGCTATGTTCTGCTGCTGCTGCTGCTGCTGCTCTGTAGTAGGCCTCGCCATTAAGCGTAAGGCTGTACAATAAATCGAGCCTCTTTATCTGAGAATGGTTACGCAGTTAATATTAAATTGCAACATCCTGTTACACTGTACAGATCTGACTTTACTTTCCATTTTTTGCCATCTATGTGCAAAATCGGTTAATAATCTCTTATCGTCATTCTTACTACAAGTTTTGGCCTAACCGGTCATCATGAAGTGTACAGGTTGTTGTGATGAAGGACTCTATTGCTCACTATAATGATCCGTCATCACAACAACCTATACACCTGATGATGGCCGGTTAAATCGAAACATGTAGTGACGCGAGAATATTAACCGACGTTGCACATAGACGGCAAGGAACGCAAAGACAGATTTACGCAATTAGTTCTTAACCTCAGAATGTTTCAGCATCCTCTTTTTCTGGTTAACTATTTAGTTCTGAGGACCCGCTCCTTCACCGCTTCCTATCTGTTCGAAAAGGATATCGAAGGCTGGCGATGGCTAGCAGTTAGTCGGTCGCGAGGGTCTTCAAGGCCGTAAATGAAATCGTTATAAGATTGTATATGTATAATAATATGTAGCTTTAGTTCTTGCAGACCTAAATGATGCTTTATGCCCAACCATCATATCATAAATGCTGATAGTCATGTAGCTAAAAGTGCGTTCTTATAGCGTTAGCGGTAGGTGGAGATATGTTTGCAGACACGCTCTTCTGCCGTTTCTGTTCCACAGTAAAACGTTTCCATTGGGAAGACCCCAGAGACATTGCAACGCTGCTTTCGGGATTCGAATCTCTACCATTTTGTCCTTAGCTCTCATGACTGCCTTAGGAACGAATTCCGTAGACACGTTTATGCTGTGGCCCCCACGACAGAAGGTCGGTCGAGTTGTAGTGACCGGATCTCGGAGACTGCCTGTGGCGGATAAGCTAACTTACTTATGCCCTCAAGTAGCCGGCCAGCCACATGTTGAGGATGTAAAGTAAAATAATGACCGTTGTTTCTTGCTAGAAGGCGCCCCAAGCGGTACAATGCATTACCAAGTCGGGGCGGGCGAACAAAGCCTCTGTAACAAACGATATCCCAGGGGCGCTAAGGCGTAAATTGGACCCAGGAATGAAAACGAACCATATTTTAAATCGTCGAAAAATAGTCTTATATTTTTTCTTTCTGTTTTCATTATGGTAGATGCTGGTATCTACTCTCTTCCTCTATCTCTTCTCCAAATTACCATGGTGACACCTCTGGCCTTGGAAAGTAGAAAAAGAATTATTCCATGAACTCCTCCAGGGATACAACAAGTAACAAACCAATCACGTGGCCTTTGGGCCCGCCTCCTGTTTTAACATTCCCACCTGCCTGACAAAGAAATTATCGAGCATCCCCTTGGGCATTAAAATAAAATATCAGGATCTTCCCCGTCCCCAGAGATGAAAAATGCCACCCACTCTTGAGCCCTCCTCTTCCTGCAAGGCCAGGAGGAAGATATTTTCCATAAAACTGTCTATTTGTGCCATATCGCGCAAAATAAGATGGCCGTGCTGAGTGAATTTCATGTCTCTCAGTCTGGTTTCAGATTCACCGTGCTGCTTCCTTAATTAACTTTATCTCACATCTGAACTACTAATTACATGTATAAGTGACTGACCGACTTGACTAACTGGTTAAATTTACTGGATTGTACAAGGCATTCCTTTAGAAATTGGTACTAATTCAACTCGTCAAGATAGTCTTTGATTTTCTGGAGCCAGCACGTTTATTAACACGTTTATAAATGCCCATCACTGGGCACCGTTATCATGAAGTTGAATGCAGTCTACACTCTCTGACTCTAGTTCTCAAAGATATAGGTAAAAAAGGCAAAGTTATCCCTGCGCTTAAATAATTAAGCACTACGCCATTAAGGCATATTGGGGAGGGGGGGGTGTATAGATCTACGTTTCCCNTTGGATGGGAGGCTGGAGGGACCCCAGAATCGGTCTGAATGACGTGGAGCAGAGAAGATTCTTGACCCTACTAGAACTCGAACTCCGACCTCTTGGTTGACCAGCCCGTAGCTAGTCACTATACCGACTATGTAATCCAGGCTCACAAATATGTAGTACCAGTTGGGTAATTTATAATATTTTATGCCCAATAGGTTCCTTTGAAACCTATTGAAATTCACGAATATTCACACTCGCAGCGTCCAGCCATCTGATCACAGCAGACGAATGCTCTAATCTTCATGGTCACGTTTGGGAAATGCTGTACGCCTAATTCTTGCCTTTAACAGGACATGAAATGATAGGAAAACTCGTCGTTATAGATAGATATATACGATTTCGTTAAATAGGCCCGTAGGTTATACATTTTGTAAGACTGTGTCCTAGGCGGAAAGGAAAAGCGAGAATTTAACGGAAAATTATCTGCTTGGATATTACGTGATTTTCGTGTCTACAGTTTTATTCCGTACTGGGAGGGAATTTTCAGATCCTTTGGTACTCAGTTATGGGCCTGTTTTACTGTGATTATGGGGACAATTAATGGGCTTCAACATCGTTATTAATTTAATTTCCATCCAAGACTTCCTGTTTCATAAAGATACATTTTTCTGTTAGGTGGGTGCCTGCTTTATAGCGGTTTATGACCATCTTCTGCTAATGCCGGGGTCTAGAACACACGCACTCTTAACCCCCGATCCCCATACCTCTTCATGCTGTGGGGATAAGGCATAGACGCATCTTCACTTTTGCCATTTACTCACAGGAAGGATTGTGGTCCGTGAAGTGCAGGGCAGTTACAGCCACAGCAGGATGTCATTATGACGTGAAGCAGCCGTCTACGTTTATTACAGATTGCTAAACGCCATTTCGTCAAGAGTGACTCTTAAATGAAATATATATTCGCTGAAAACCTGCTTCTGTGAATCTGAACGTCGTAATTTTAGAAGCATTCATTAACTTCAGCTTAATGTTCAGTGGCAGACAATCGAACATAAAAAGCGGCCACTTCCCTTCGTTGCATACCGCCATAAAACAATCTTCATTATGCAGTCACTCACTTGACCTCTGCAAGCTTCCCTTATGCGCACGCGCGGATGTTACAATCATGACATTTCGCACGTGATGCAGTGACAGATGACGGCGAGTGCGTTCTTCTTGTTTCTTCAGATTCTTGTGGTGCTGTGAATGCTAGTGCCAGCAGATGTGCGGTGGTTGTGTTGTGTGCTACTGCTTCCCTGCAACAACTGTCTGATCTTCAAGTGCAGCCTTCTTTCTTCGCATTAATGTTCGCGAGACCAATTCTGGTAGTAGAAACCGAAGCTAATGCTAATATCGATTAAACCATGGGGCACGATTCTGATGCATTCCCATCCGCATGCCCCCCCCCCCCAGCCTGTTTCTCTAAGATCTATCTTAGATCTACTTTGTTGTCTGGGTAACCGCTTTACAAAACGCTTCGCCACCGAATATTCACACATCCGAACTACTTTATTTCACTCACATATGACGTAGTAGAATACATGAAGCATTATTGCAAGAATATGCAAGGCTGTGTCCCTGACAAATATACAATTTTATTATAATATTGCCCAGGAATGAAAACTAAACGCATTTGAGTCGATGAAATGGTTAAGCCTTTGTGGCCTACATTTTACAGATGTTGAATGAGGTCATCGTGAGAGGCCCTACAGACACATTTGTATTCAATTATTTACAGCCTTAATTACTGCTATTTACCTAGTCCGGGTTGCCAAAACGAGATGATATTCCACTGTTGGGATTGAGAGCAAAGTTAATAACATCTCATCGTGAAAATTAACTAATTACATAGAATCTTCCCCTACAAAAGAGATTATTTGGTGCTGTCCACAAAACAAAAACAAGATGAATCGAGATGACTTCGAAATAAAGAAGAACTGGAGGATAGCATTAAGATGTAGGTCCAGAGGGTGTCAAGATACCCGTACTTGAACGGTCTCAGAATAGTGGGACAGTGATGGGTAGTTTGTGGAGGCAGTGAAAAACCGATTTTCGTGACGTAAAATCCTTAACCCCACGCCCAAGTCTCACTCTATAAAGTAGCACCTCTTTCAGGTGTATCCCTTATCTCAGCATTTACCTTCCATATCTAACGATGCGTCATGACACACCAGCACCCTCCAGTGGTGGGCTTTAGCAGTTACTCTATAGACATTGCATCCCATTGTTGTCTGCGGAATGAACACTAAACACACACATATATATATATATATATATATATATATATACTGGGGGGGGCCGCGGTGGTAGTGTAGTTGGTTGAGGCACTATGTTACAAGCTGTACGGTCGCGGGTTCGATTCCCGATGGGGGTCATTCGATTTTCCAATTAGCCTAATTCTTCCAGTCACACTATGGCCCTGAGGTCAACTCAGCCTCTAACAGAAATGAGTACCAGGAATCTTCCTGGGGGGTAAAGGTCGGCCGGCGCAAAAGGCTGACCTCACCGTCATCTGTGAGCAGATTGTCAAGAGAAAATGTGGAAACCTCGACGTCTCACAACCGTATGGGCCTCCACGGCCTGTTACAAGGATAGCTTTACCTTTTACCTTAAATTAGCATAGTGGGGGGTGGAGTCCAGTTGGTTCCACTCGGCAAGGTGGCCACTGATTGGCCTATTGTACCTTCCCCGGGTGATTATGATGATGGAGAATTTGGTGGAATGAAGATTGGCAGGGGAAACCGAAGTACTCGGAGAAAACCTACCCCAACGCCGCGGTGGGAAGCCAGCGACTAACCTCTTCAGCTATGGCGCGACCTTACCTTTTAACTTTACCTGCTTATAGACACTGGTCTCCCGTTATCCGACAGGTCGAGAAGTTTCCACAAACGCCTTTCAAACTGTGTGTCTGTTTCTTACACCAGAATAGCCGGAATTGAGGAGATCGCTGAAGTAACAAATACGGGTAGACTGATACAGTTCGTGTTGCATTATTGGAAAAGCGATTGTCCGCCATCTGTGATTACTGATGTTAAGAATTTCACAACGTCTTTTTACAATCTTTACATTTATCGCCCACTTCTCCCCCCCCTGCAAACGAACCGCACCCTGTCCAGACGTGATTAGGCAGTGTGATAACACGCGTCTGTGGGCGGGATAATGCCTCCTACTGTAGCTACCAGTTTTCTGTAGCGGCTCCTCTTTGCAGTAATAAGTTCATCACTGCGGTCACGAGACTTGTTCCGAACTTCAGTACGCCCATGCTTTATTTAGAAGCATAACACTCTCTAGAGTGGCGTGGATGGAATGATAATATTAAAATAAGATCTTAAAGAAATATGTTGTGTCGGTGTTGACTGGACTGAAACGGTTCAGGATATTGTACAGTACCAGGCTATGTGAAGACAGTAATGAACTTTCGGTTTTCATGATAGGCTGAGAATTTTTTTTCACAAGTAGGGGAAGGACTCTGCGTTATGGAGTTGTTTGGATGTTACAACATGCAGACAAACGAAGACCTACCCATAACGCGGCCATATGTTGCTTTTCGAGCAAAGCTCACATAAATGTAAGAGCTAGCACGAGAAACTAGCCTTACCGGAAGTGACTTAGTCTAGTCTTCAGAGGATGTGGTTATTCCGTTCTGGTCTCGGATACTGCTTAAATAAGCACAACGGCATGAATACCTAAAGGGAATAGAAATATATAGCTCCATACATTCTTTAACCTCGGCACTAAATGTTCACGAGTGGCCAGCTACACATCCTGACATTACCCGTTTAGAAAGGGCTCCCAGTTCTCACTGGATATGAGGCTGGATGGACCACCAGAGCAGGTCTGGATGCTGTGCCTCTGACTCGGCTGTTCAGCCTCTACCGAGTCCCTATACCGACTGAGCTACATCAGCTCAACATACAGCGTACAGCGTAATGTTTTAGGAAAAATAAAGCCCAGCTTTGACATATTATGGCTCTACTTTCTGCCCGCTGGGTGGATTTGTGGGTCTTTACTTGTTCTCACAATAAACAGCGATTATAACCCTATACAGCATTAACCGGTTGGTCTTTGTAGCGAAGACGTAATGTTTTCCCTGTGAGGTACGAACTGAATTTGTATATATATTATTTGGAAGAAAATCAGTCTTTAAAGGATTAATTTGTTCATCAAATTTGGAGACACAACAGAGTTTAGATGGAAGTACAGTGACAACCCTTTGGAGGAATAATCAAGCTAACAATCCAGGCCACCTCCACAACAATCGCTATATCCAGCTTCCCACCTTCCCGCACACCCACCTAATCCACTGAGCTTACAAGTTCGGTAATAGCCTATAGACTGAGAATGAAGCATGGAATACTGACTGTCCCTTTGATCCATATTTCTTTTAAACCTGCTGGGAAGTTTTTGTGTTCTGAAGTTTAAAGCATTAGTTACAATTTCTGTCACATTTAACCTTAGGAGTCTTTTACATGAAAGGTCACGGTCTATAAATTTCGCCCACGCTGCAAGTCACACCCAGGGCGACCGCTATGTTTCCAGTTAAGTCTTCCAGCCCATATTGCTTTCGACTCATGTTGTAGTTCAGTGTACTGCAGAGAGGTGCTGTGCATTCGTAATTCTTGTCGGTAAATATTTAGAAACAGACGCGTGACAATTTGCATTAAACGTCCACAAATCACAAAGGCCATCTTAGCCTCACGCTACGTACAACAATGCCATGTCCAAGCCTAAGAAGTTTGTCTTTCCAGCGACATTATTCATGTTAACTGTGAAAGCAATTTTGCTCTTTGGATTTCCCGTTTGTGGTCTGATACTTTGAGCCATTCATTTTTAAGGCAGAACGTTCCGTGGTGCTAAATTTGATCTTCATGCTTTTCAGGCTAATCACAAGATGTCTCGCCTATCGTCACTGGCCAGGGCGTATTTAATGTTTGAGGATCAAATAAAGACTCGTGCTCCCCCCACCCCCCCCACCATTAAACACTTAAAGCCAGCTACTTCTGGCAGTTTAACATGGAAATGAACTCAAATGTTTCTTTTTATTCCTTTCTTTGTGAACTGTATTGGTGTATCTGTTTGTACGTGTGTATTCACGAAACCCATGCCTGCCGTTCATGTTTTTCAGTGTATCTGCTTTGTCTTATTCTTTCTTACAGGCGTCTTTCAGTTTCAGTGTTCTTAGATTCTAGAGAGTTCTGACAATGGTGGATAACACGCAGAATTACTGGGTTTTTAGAATTTTTCAATTGTCCGGAATTCTAGGAAACGGATCCAGTTTCCGAAACGTCGTGTTTTATATTTCCTAGAATTCCGGACGATGGAAAAGTCCAGAAACCTAGTAATTCTGTTCATTGTTCTGCCTCCATATAATTTTTATTTGCATCAGATTTCTTCCTTATTTCGTTTTAACTCTTGTACGTATTTTCTGTCTTATTTTGTGTAATATTTCTTTAGTCTATTTAAGGTCCCTTTCTCTTTCCTTTGTTTCTTTCTTCCACTCATCGTCTTCTAACTCGATTTTCGTGTTTTCTGCTAATGGCGCTGAACCATTAGGTCAACATGGTGCGCATACTTACCAGTAGCCAGCAGTCATAATAAGATCAGTAGAACATGGCCAAATTCAGATTCCTGTACAATCTTTAGCGTAGGTTTCTCTAATGCCAAATTTAATCGAAATAAGTTCAGTAATTTCGGAAATGAAACATAAAAACGGACATATGAGTAACCATTATGCTCCCATTTTATTCGCTGTATGTAAAGAACCCATACAAAGAAGTGTTTAGGAATGACAGTGACGTAGCGAGCCGCCACTGACAGCAGGCCGCCTCGCTAATGCTGCCTACTGGAAGAACATCTGTTTTCTGTGCGGTGGCAACTAGCCGCTACTGACTGCTGCTCACATCAACACGCTCCTCTTCTTTCATTATTCGTGGCACGGGACCCGTAATAACGCAACACCGCGTTTTAGTTCCACTTTGCCGCGTCAGTCAATCTCCTTACAGCAGACTACGTACCTCATTTTTCAAATTGAATCACTGGATTATTTTTCATTCAATGAAATGAAAGGCCCTGCTGTGTGGGTTAGCACTTTCAATGAGAGGAACGGAACTGGAGAACTGGCAGCAAATTGCTCCTCATCGTAATGACGCCCGAGCTGCTTTTGTTTTTCTTTTGGCCTGGTTTCCTTAGCAACAAGACTGTGAAGCGGTCAGACCGTGTTTGAAAGTAAACCCGACGTGACAGCCAAACAATTATTTTGTAGTCCAGGGGATAAAATCGAATGAATATTAAAATAATATTACCTTGGCGCTGAGAGTGCCAATGAATTTATTCATAAATAAAAACAAACTCCGTGATTTTACTTCACAAGCGAACTATACTGACCGAGCGACCGCCGCTTGTCGCCGAAGTTTAGTGCCAACTTTTGCGGATAGAGTGTGTCGCGTGGTCAGCGCAACGCATCACCACGGCCGTCAATTTCGGTATTCTAGACCGGAGCTGCTATTGCCTTGAAATAGCTCCTCAAATATCATCACGAGGCTGAGTGGACCCCGTTTTAGACCCTCTACTTCTCAGGAAAGATCTGATAGCGCCGGGAATCGAACCCGGACGTGTAGCCAGGAACGCTGACCACACAAGAGTGAATAAGTAACCCTCCAAGAGTTTTTAACCTCTGCATCAGTCAGATTCACGTTACGGTCGCTTTACCCCCGACATTCTTGAACAGAATGGTGGGTGTACCCGGAGATGGCCTCTGATCGCAGTGGCTGCAAGGACAAATATCCGTGCCCTGAATTGAAACCGATCATTCAACCCTTAAGGAACCAAGAAATATTCATCTTTCTATCAGCAATTTTCCCGGTCTATAAAACCGAAAATAACGGCCATGGGGATTCGTTGCGCTGACCACGCGACACCCTCTATCCACGAAAGTTGGCAGTAACTTCGTCGACAAGCGGCGGTCGCTCGGTCGGTATAGTTCGCTTGCGGACTAAAACCATGGAGTTTAGTTTAATCAGAAATTTTCTTTCCTAATACGAAGGCGCTTAAATTTGAATCGGGTCGCTTTTGCAGGACCTTAATTTTCTAAGATAATTGACTTTTTGAATGTGACGCTCGCAGTCCGGTAGATAAGGACTTACACAGTGTGTCCAGGTTCTGTTAGGACTGTGTTCATTAAAAATACAAGACGTGAATTATTTTCGAAATTTCACCCTTTTTACTCAAAATAGTCTCCTTCTGAATCAATACATAGTTGGCATCGATTGAAAAGTTTTCGAAAACAGTCACTGTACTCTTTTTGTGGAATCACGTTTAAAACTGCGGTACATTCCCTTTGGATGTCCTGGATGGTGTCGTCACGGTCTCCTTTCATGGCCAACTTAACTTTTGGGAACAACCAGAAATCTGCTGGAGCCAAATCTGGCGAATACGGAGGATGGTCCAGGACTGTGATCCCTTTTCTGGCCAAAAAATCGCTCTTCGATTTGTGGGGTGGGGCATTGTCGTGGAGGAGTGACCAGGAACCTTGCTCTCGATATTCAGGTCGAATTCGAAGAATTCTCGCCCACAAAAGATTGAGGACTCCGAGATAATAATCAGAATTGACTGTCTGACCTTCTGGCAGAAATTCCTTGTGAATGATTCCTTTGGAATCGAAGAAAACGGTTAGCATTGAGTTACATAATAGAAAACAGTGGGACAGAATGTTCGTAGTTACCGTCATGAGAACCTCAAGTTTCCCACATCGTAATTTTCCGATCATGACAGTGAAGCAAGCTAACACACAGGTGCCGCGCCATAGCTCAAGCGGTTAGTCACTGGCTTTCCACCGCGGCGGCCCCGGTTCGATCCCGGGTCTGGTCAAGTGAGATTTGTGGTGGAAAAAGTGGCGCTGGGGCAGGTTTTCTCCGAGTACTTCGGTTTCCCCTGCCAATCTTCATTCCACCAATTGCTCCACAATCACCCTCACCTATCATCTGGGCCTGGTACAATAGGCCAGAAGTGGCCGCAGTTCAAGGGACTTAGTCCCACCCCAGTATCAATAATAAAAAAAAGTCTAACATACAGCAGCGTGTTTTGTTAGTTAGTTAGTTTAACACGTGGATCTACCGCTTAGACGTTCCGTCATAAAAAAAAACTTTTTCGCAGTCATCATGTGTTGTTCCATTTCACATTTTCCTCCTTCCTAATTCTCAATCTCTAGACTTTCACGAGGAGTGGCCGAACGTCGGGGTGTAGTGGCTGACTTTCCTACCTCATATTTCCAAGGCCCCGTGTTGAAATCCCGGCCCTGAGACTTTTGTCTTCTGTCCCAACCAGATGCTTGTACCCCCCCTTATATTAAGCTACGACCATTTCATTTCATTGAGCTCTGCAGCTATTATCATCTCCCCGTCATTTCACGCTGTGAAGTTCATATAAGTGACAGATCATTGTTACTTCATTTATATTATATTTCGGGTTATGACGTCATGCTGACTGTGGAGGAATGCGTTTTCTTCGTCTTCTGAGCAGAAGTCCTGAAGATGGAAACATCGGTACCCGTCCACCAGATTGCACTGTATCATAACCCTCAAGACCACAATATGAATCGTTAAATTAACCAAGAAACAAGCACTAAAATTAATTATCATTCCGTTTTTTTGTATCGATTCAGAGACGAGACCTCATCAATTCTGCCAGAACTGTGGGTCTTACTTTATATGTAGTACAGTAATCGTTGCTTGTTTGTTTTGACACTGGTAGGCTATATAGTAGCCGTCATATTACTGCGCATGCTCGGCGGGTATTCTCTTCTCCGCATCACTGCTCTTACAGCAGTAATTTATCCAGCCTCTCAGCATCATGCCGGCGTTTATTTTAATCTTATTGTAATGATTAAATCAACTTGGGAGGAATGGGACTAAATATTATGAATTCTTCCCAGAGGGTAAAAGAGGTCGAGGCTTAATGCTAACCACTGACCTGTATGTAGTGCCGAGGTCAAGGGTGGTGGAGCTCTACCTTCAACCCCCCCCACACACACACACACAAACATCTTCATGGCGTGGTGCTTAATCGATTAAACACAGGGGTAACTTCTATTCGAAAACTGTACAAATCTCACTCTGATCATGGAACTGTATCCTCATACCAGTATCCCAGGAACTTCTTTTAATATGGTTCAGTTATGATGTAAAATGCGGGAACTCAAAATCAGGTATGAATTGGTTTTTTATCTGCCAGGAGAAACGATTCATTGCATTGCCGTATGTTTCAGTTTTCAAACCCTCACTTAACGTGTAAGCTTATCGAGTTTTAGCGTCTCAAGTTCTATCTTTACTTTGACTCCCATTACTTAAAAATACTCCGGGATTCCTCTTTGCCGTGTTAAAATGTTACAAAATCATGACTTGTGATAAGTTTTTCCTTTATTTTCAGGTGAGTTCTGGAGCCAGAATTTTATGTTCCATATGTGGTAAGTGGAAATTTACTGTGCCAAGGCCGTGCGTAACCTGAAACTCTACCTTACAGCTCTAAAAAATGTAATTATACTTTTGATTAGATAAAGTAGGCCTATAGAAATTCTGCAACAAACTCTTCGCGACGGTAAGTAAAAGATTGAAGGTAAGTTTTAGTTTTCTTTAAAATGGTGCTGGCAACACCGAAGACGGTTGTCGATATAAACAATATGAATCTTTGGAATCACTGGAACCAGTTCTTCGTTGTGATGCGAGTAGCGATTATACTGCAACATCTCTAGCACTGCTGTTCCATCTACGGAATGTACAATAGGAGCAAGGGTCTGTGTTCCAATTTCTGTGGTCAACCTTGTGAGAATAATTGAGGAGCTACTTGAATGGAAACATAGCGGCTCCGGTCTAGAGAACCGAAATTAAGGGCCGTGGGGATCCGTTGCGCTGAGCACGCGCCACCCTCTATCCGCTAAAGTTGGCACTAACTTCGCCGTCATGCGGCGGTCGCTCGGTCGGTATAGTTCGCTTGCGGACTAAAGCCACGGAGTATTTTACTATGCGAAGAGCTGCGAACTGTGCCGAATAATTGCATTTCGGCAACTAACTTTGATCCAGGGAAAGTTTATGATATTGTGGAACTGTATGTACCCTAAGTGAAGGTCTCTTAAAACAGAAAATAAACAAAAAATTTAAGAGAATGTAAACATTTGATCAGATCAGACTTAATTTTACACCGAAATTTTTATGAAGTTGAAAGGTACCAGTGCTAATGCACACATTTGTTATTGTTTTAAGTTATTAGATATTGTCAGTGTATTAGTGACTATAGTTCGGGTTTGGATTGGTGAATTGATTTATTAACACCCTATGCAATCAACTCGTACTTACAAGCAACATGGCACTATCGCTGATTTAAGCAGTCGGCATAGCAACTGGCTACGAGCTGGACGACAGAGGGGTCGGAGTTCGAGTCCCGGTGGGATCAAAAATCTTCTCTTCCCGTCGTCCAGACAAACTCCGTGGTCTATAGTCCGCAAGCCAACTATACCGAGCGAGCGACCGCCGCTTGTCGGCGAAGTTGGTGACAACTTTAGCGGATAGAGGTTGTCTCGTGGTCAGCGCAACGAATCCCCACGGCCGTTAATCTCGGTTCTCTAGACCGGAGCCGCTATTTCCTTGAAATAGCTCCTCAGTTATCCAAACGAGCCTGAGTGGACCCCGTTCCAGATCCACTACTTCTCAGAAAATCTGGTAGCGCCTGGAATCGAACGCGGACCTCTGGGTCTGTAGCCATGAACTCTGACCACTAGACCACAGAGGCGGTCCACTATGAATGAATCAGAGGCAAACTTGTTTCCTTGCACATTTAAATAGAAATATGTTACGTGTGCACTTCTTTCTGCAGTATATTTTGTATCATATTGGAAGGAAATGCACATATAATTTGGAAGACCAGAAAGAGAAGGAAAGATAATACAATGGATGTAATAGAATATGAAGGCACTGGATTCATCTGGTTCTGGATAGGGTCCGTCGGCGGACTTTTGCGTGACAGGTGAAGACATTTTTGGGTTACGCAAAACCAGGAATTTAGAAAGGCGTTAATTGGTTCTCCTCCAGACCAGATCTGAACCCAGGCTCACAGGTTATGAGCGGCGTATGGACATTTCTGATTATGGGTGTAAACACCTTACAATAGTCGGGGTAATTCGCCGTGGAAATCTGAAACACCGTGTTAATGGAATTTATAGTGACTAAAAAACCTGAACAAGTCATTTTAATAACAGGGCACGAAGAGGAAAAAGGACTTAAATCACTCTAAATTATGCAGATTCTGAGCATGCGCACTACTGTCTGCAGACATGGCCTATAGGGCTCTAAAATAATGCTGGGTTAGGAGCTTCAAGGATGTAAACCAACAGGAGATGATTTAATTATTTACTTGCGTTTCGGAACTGTGCGCATCTGTGTGTCGGCCCACTCGATATACGTGTATAGAGTCTCTTAAAATGACTATTTTTTAAATTTTTATTTATGTAAGGGGGCACACGGTAGCTTAGTTGGTTGAGGCAATATGCTGCAAGTCGGAAGGTGGCGGGTTCGAATCCCGATGAAGTGGATTTTTTTTTCCAATTATCTAGAGCAGCACTATGGCCCCGGGCTTGACTCAGCCTCCAACAACTATGACCACCAGGAATCTTCCTGGGTGTTAAAAGACGGTCGGCGCGTAAGGCTGACAACCTTACCGCCATCTGTGAGCCGATTGTCTAGAAAATGTGGGAGCCTCGACGTCTCATAACCCTATGGACCTCCACGGCCTGTTTCAGGGATAGCTTTACCTTTTTTTTATGTAAGGGGGCACACCGTAGCTTAGTTGGTTGAGGCACTGTGCTACAAGTCGGAAGGTCGCGGTTCAAGTCCCGATGAAGTGGATTTTTTTTCCCCAATTTATCTAATATTTCGAGCCGCACTATGTTCCTGGGGTCGACTCAGCCTCCAACAACTATGACCACCAGGAATCTTTCTGGCGGGTAAAGGGCGGTCGGCACATAGGGCTGACAACCTTACCGCCATCTGTGAGCCGATTGTCTAGAAAATGTGGGAGCCTCGACGTCTCATAACCCTATGGACCTCCACGGCCTGTTTCAGGGATAGCTTTACCTTTTTTTTATGTAAGGGGACACGGATTCCTCTGTTACAGCATTAAATCTTGAGAGGTACTGCCTATCCATTAGTGAGACAAGTTATTTATGCTGAAGCGTGCACTGAAAAGTCACACACACGCACACACGCACACACACACACTAAGTTAAAGTTGTTCCTGTGCGCAAGTAACAACGTGAGGACCTATGAGGTAGTTGCTCGCAGTGCTTAAAGTCGGGACTAGACATAGGCCTGCATAGTTGAAGACAGAGTACAGAAACAGCACTCCGCATGGCACTATGACAGAAAGCATTCCTGATAATAATTTCACACAGAAGGAAATAATTAAAATAATGCGACATAGTAGCCGCGCGGTCTAAGGCATGAACTTTCTTCGCTCGCTCGGAAGCTGGGATCGTGAATTCGAATCCCACACAAAGCATGGATGTTTGGTTTATGTGCGTTTTCTTGTGTCTATGTACAGGTAGAGGCCTTGCGACGAGCTGATCACCAGGCCAAGGATTCCTACCGAATGTCTTCAGATCTAGTAAACGGAACTGAAACGGAAAGCTTCATGGAGGTGGACCAGGGCACAAATTTGGGGGCTGTAGCGCCAAAGGAAGAAGTAGTTAATGCAGTGGCAAAATAACAATAGACGTCAACACGTGTGAGACAGACGAAGAAGAAGCAGTAGAAATGATAACCGAAGGCTCTTAGCTGGATATACACGGTCAGGCAGAAGAAGAATATGAACATATGTGTGTGTGTGTGACGGTGGTTGATAATTCCGTTGAAGCGATTATCATATATGTAGAGAGAGACAGGAAACCTGTGCAGACAGAATGGGTGATAAATCTGTCAATCAAAGAAAAAGAGGACGAAAACGACTGGAAGAAGAGGCAGGTGTCGGTACATTCATGCCTAATCCGAGAAGTAGAATGTTGTGGTATCAAGCATATTATGGACCTAGGCTAACATCCATGCCTTGTGTGGGATTCGAACCCACGATCCCGGCTTCCGAGCGAGCGAATACAGTACATGCCTTAGACCACTCGGCTATCGTGACCGGCACAATGATTCTAATGCTAGTCTCTACCTCTATTCGTAATTGGTAGCATCATAAATAAAGTGGTTACCATTTTCTTAGGTGCTATTGAGGAAATTCGTCGAGATGTAAACCAAAATAAAGCTAAACACATGTTCGTGTCTTGTCACCAAAAAAGCAGCACAGAATCATAGTATAACAGAAGCCGACGCATTCTTCGAAAATATAGCACAACTCAAACATTTGGAAATGACAGTAAGATATGAAAAGTAGGCCTACATTGACAAGAAATTAAGAGCAGGTTAACTTCCTGGAACGTTTGATACGATTCAATTTAGGGGTCCCAGCGCCGTCTTCTGTCCGCAGTTGTGAACATTAATTCATTTATGCAGAATAACAGTTAACTATTGTTTTGTATGGGTGTGCTGCACAGCGCCCCAACCGGCTCTGGGGCCCACCCAGCGTCCTATTCAATGGGTACTGGGGATAAGGAGGCCGGGGCATGAAGCTGACCACTTAGCTGCATCTAGTGCCAAGGTCAAGAATAATGGAACTATATCTTCACTCCCTCGGTACATCTTCATGGCTTGATGCTTAATTAATTAAGCATGGAGACAACTTTATCTTTTTTTGTACGGACGTGGAACACGCCTTTCATTGTAAAGGAAGAGGAGAGACTGAGGTGTCGAAGAGAGTGTTTGGGCCCAGGGGAAGTAACAAGAAGACCGATAAATGTGAATAACGGAGAGCTTAATAATTATTACATTTCACGTAACACTTGCGGCAAATACAGGTTACGGTTTGCTGGGATATGACCTCGTGTTGTTTGATAGTTATGTAACTATCCCATGCTACGTCACATCCTAGCAGGAACCAGCGTGCTGACTTCCTCTCTTTTCTTCTATCCTGAAGATGGAGGCGATACGTTTCTCCGAAACGTCGGTTAACACAATATATACACGTCGCCACATCCAAGAAAACGGCCTTCTTCATGGCAGTGAATGTTGGGGTTTAATAAAAGGTATGAAATGTTTAACTAGCTGAGGGACATTGCTTCAGGAAAGACCTTACGCCGTGTAGTCTCCAATAAAGTTATTGGTAGTCACTTACTTCCTTCATCCTCTCAAGTCAGGGAAATTTTTGCAAAAAGTAATTAACTCATATTAGAAAAGAGCGAGGCTGTAGCTCGTTTCGTCAAATTTATGGATCCGCATTTTGTTGCCTTGTATACGTCTGCAACAAAGTGCACCTGTTGTAACTTAGTGTCACAGTTCCACTTCTTAAGTGAATTGCCCTACAAATTAACCATTCCTTCAAGCCGGTCCATAAAGTTTAAGTGACATCTTCATTGTAACAGTTCTAGGAATCTTGAAAACACGTTGCTGGAATTTTATTCTCCTCGCATCCCCGCCTCTATATGTAAATGTATGTTAGGAGTAGTTTCCGGTGACATTAACATATATTGGTTACAAGATTATCACAGCGGTAACCGAAACATGTCTCTGGATATGAGTCATGACTTGACGAGAAGCAAAATATTTATCAGTTTATATAAAAAGTGTCCGTTCATATGAGAATAGGAAGCTAAGGAGAATATTTGGAGCTAAAACGAGGATGAAGGAACATACCTACGCTGTATTTTCAAGCAAAAATGTTATGATGATGAAATCAAGGAGTATGAAATGAGCTGGAGAGGTAGCATGCATGAGGAGGAGAAGAATTCATGCAATATTTTAGTCTGAAAACGTGAAGGGAAGGGACCAGTACAAGTCTGTTTAGGAAGTGAAGGTGAAGTCGTCTCTGTGTGCTTAATTAATTAAGCACTATCTCATGAAGAAGCACGGGCAGTGGAAATATAACTTTATAATTCTTAATCTGGGCACTAGATGGAGGTGAATGGTCAGCTTCACGTCCTAGCCACCTTATCCAAAAGGAAAGATCCCACGATACCCATTGGCTAGTCCGGATGGGCCCCAGAACCGATCTGAACACAAGAAAAAAATCTCTTACCCCGGCTGAGAATGGAACCTCGGTCGTCCAGCCCGTAGCCCGTCGCTATACCGACTGAGCTATGCCAACTCGTTAGGATTAAAACAAATCTTAAGAAGATAGTTTATGAAGTTGATGATTGGATTCAGCTTCCGCAGGATAGGGTTTAGTGGCAGGCTCTTGTGACAATTATGGTTGATCTTGAGATTCGACAAAAGGCAGGAAATTTTCGTACATTCGGCTTCTCAATGCAAATTCTGCTCCAGGGAGACATTTTCTGGTTTCGTATTGTCGTTCGGTAACTACACGTAGATGTGAACTTTGTGTTTACTTTGGCTCTTAAAATGGAAAGCAATTTTGTCCCCAAGCATTAATCGACTGGGATGCCACTTCATGTGGTACCGCTTCGGAGAACTACTGCCTCTATCTTCAGAGTAGAGAAGTGGGGAAGAGCATGGAGGGAACGAGTTTTTCTGAAATATGGTAATGATCTACCAGGATACACGGCGTCACGTTCATAGTCGCAGCAGTCTTACATTTCTTACTGATCTTAGTAACGAAGATGCGGCATGTTGTGTCGGAGGTAAAAAGATAAAGGCAACCTTGTAACAGGCCATGGAGGCCCATATGGTTGTGAGACGTCGAGGCTCCCAGGTTTCTTTAGACAACCGGCTAACAGATGGCGGTGAGATTGTCAGCCTTACGCGCCGACCGGCCGCCCTTTACATGCAGGAAGATAACTGGTACTCATTTCTGTATGAACCGAGTTCTGACGAACTTTTTCCTTTGTAGAATTCTGTCTTTAGGATTATACCGCTGTGTAGTCAGGTAGAAGTCAGCATACTTTTCGCAGGAACATATCGCCCCCGTCTTCAGGGTTGAAGAATAAACCAAACAAGAGCACAGAATGAAGCATACGGCAACTTCATATTAATTCCTTTCTTTGCTTATTCTTCAACCCTGAAGACGGATGCGATATGTTCCTCTGGTACGTCCGATCGCTTTCACAGGACTATATGGCATTATAGCCTATACCCCAGACATGCCCATAGTCGCGACTATGACAGCCTCGGGCCCAACGTTTTGCCTTTGTCCCGTTAAATGCCCGCTGCCTTATGGGCAGTTGTCACCGCTAAGTGTATTTCAGACTTGACACAAACGCGAGCAGTTATTCGAAATTAGCAGCTGCACCGTTCAGTGCTTGGATGGGCGAAATAAAACTTACGTCTTCTCTTCGTGTTTAATTTCCTGCGTCAGAGAATTTTAATAAAGTAAAACAAGAAACAAGACAGTAAGAGGAGTAAGAATGTTGTCTTGATACCTCTTGCCCGAGGCCCGAAGCCACGACCGTCTGTTAATAAGTTACCTGTATTCGTGTCGTTTTCTCCCCGGCGAGCAAGAGTCCAGTATTCCATGGAGGAAGATTCGAGAAGCAGCACTTTGTTAGGATCAGAATGTTTCTGTCGTCTTGTGCAAACCGGATACTGAAGTGTGGTCTATGTCGGTATTTTATAAATTCATACGTGTGTTGCCAGATACTCCCCATAAATTCGTATATGAAACTATAATTATGCTTGGCCGATCACGGCAACCGAGCGGTCTAAGGCATGCACTGTCTTCGCTCGGTAGCCGGAACCGTGGGTTCGAATGCCACTCAGGGCATGGATGTTTAGTATTTGTGTTTATATGTGCGCTTTTCTGTGTATGTGTTCAGGTAGATACCTTGCGACGAGCCGATCACCCGCTCAAGGAGTCCTACCGAATGTCTAAAATGTATTAAACCGAAGTGAAACGGAGGTAGGCCAAAGGACATAGAAATAATTATGCTTGTTACGTTTGGGCATTAAAATTGTTGCGCTCTCCTAAGAGAAGAGCAAACCTGAAAGCAGTATACTGAGGAAATATTTGGACCTGAGAGGTAGGAAGTAATGGAAGAATGAAGAACATGGTATAATGAGGATGTTAATAATTTATAATATTCCTCAAATATTGTAAGGATGATCAACTCAAGGAAGATGTTGTTGGGGCATACCACGCGTGGAAGTGCACGCACAATTTTAATCTGGAAACCCGAAGGGAAGAGACCGCTTGGAATTCATAGTTATAGATGGTAGGAGAGGGTCTTAAATATGGCGTACATGTAAAGACTGGATTCGTCTGGCTTAGGACGCGGTTCAGGGCTGGCAGTTGAACACGGCGGTGAACTTACGGATAGCTTCTTGTCTACCTGAGCGAATATTATTTGCTTCTCAAGATGAGTGTCCTCCATCGAGTAAGATAACATTTTCGGAAACTTTAGAATTATTGATTTAGTTTTCTTATTACAGAATCATTAGCGTGCCACATCCACACTGCAAGTGTTCCAGAAACTTACATGGCTCTGTTAAGCAATGCAATTCTACCTTTCATGACCATACTGCCGTACCTTATATTGGAATAAAAAGGGCCTCTGTTAAATTAATGTGTAGCCAAATGGCAGCTTAGTTATTGTAACGGCACTGGTCTTCACATTCTATTGTTTTCCTTATGGGGCCGGATTGTTTTGGATTTGAACCCACACGTAACAGCAAAATTAACCATCTTTCAAAA
>NW_019718282.1:246069-261283 GCF_002891405.2 Cryptotermes secundus
TCCATCATAAAACAAATTTTTAACTTATTATTATTATTATTATTATTATTATTATTATTATTATTATTGTCGTCGTTGTTAGTTTCCGAGATACATAGTGTCACGTGACAGAGTGGCTGTAGACGGAGTTTGAATTGGCATTCGGATTTATTGAACTCTTAGACAATTCGTGACTACATTTTACAAATCACTATCACACAAATACTAGTGTTCTTACTCACGGTCTCCACTGCGCTGCTTGGTAACGTCTTCTAACAGTGCACGATCCTCTGCTCCCGGGCTCGGGTCCTCGCAGGCTGGCGGCCATCTCACATCAGCCTCATACTCTTCTAAGTACCATCTCAGGACTGTCGGTCGGTTGGTTAAATTGATGCTGGTCTTCGCCAGCACAGTCATTCCTCGCTTCATTTTCCTCGAGATCCATGATCAAGATTCTTTATTCTCTCCTTGACATGTACATATTTCGAAATGGGCCTTCTCTTCGACGAAGGAGAGGTCAGTCTTTCTGTATAGGCACAGCGTTTGTTACACCGCAGTCGCAGCACGAGTAGATTCGCGCTGTCACGGCGTCCGGGTCACTGTGGACTACAGAATCAGAGTTATTTTATGAGTGACGGTTTACTGCCAATCAGTTCGTCTTGGCCCGGAACCTCTTGAGGCTCACGAACAGACTTTTTTTTTCAACCGACCCCTTTGCGGTCATAATCCTCATGTAACATCCTCTCTGACGAGTGGATGGGTTTGTCTCTTATGAATAGACTTCGCCTTTGTCGAGTGTACGTATCGCTCATACAGCGTGTTACTGAAAAATCTAGCTTATTCACTATATACAAGTTCTCTGCCAGTACAGGCTTTGCAAAGCAGATCATGTATATCTTCTCCTTGTCCTATGTTTGTAGACCGCTCCTCGTTATATAGCCTCTGCACGGCCCGCACAGAAAACACCGCTTCCGACGGTTCTATAACTGCATGCGTGTCTGTTGAGGTGATCACGTGACGGTTATTGAGTCGTTCCATAGCACCGGCTATCTCTGCTTCACAATTCTGGCTTTCAGCGGACATGCCACAGTAGAATGACGTACAGACGGGTATATTCTGTGAATTACAAATACGGATTTTAGTGTACAGCTTGGCAAACATTTGCATGGCTCTCTACTCGTAGTTGTTTCAGACACTGCTTAATTTCATTTTTTTCCCCCGGTAAAACGTGTGGCTTTTGGTCTTCATATTTTCACTAAGCTGTTGGTATTTAAGGAATGGAATTCGCTATGTGGGACAAAGCACGGTGTGACCGCTGGATTCTTCGCAACGCCCCGCGCTGTGTTTACGAGACATCACACTCGTAAATGTCTGCTCCGAGCTGATGGCATTAATTTGCCTCACAGCGGCCGAGAATTTACGTTCTCTAGCGTCTTTATAGCCAGAAAATATTTTTTTCAATCATTCTTTATTACAGTAACAAGAATCCAAACTGCCTCTTGTTTACATTACCTATCGTGCACGGCCCTAGCTGGTTCGGCCACTGTGTAGGTCTAAAGCCTGATTTCTTAACTTGGAATCTGTCTGCCTGTCTGTCTGTCTATCTATATGTCTCTCCGTCTATCTGTCTGTCTATCTATCTGTCTGTGTCTGTCTGCCTATCTATCTATCTATCTATCTATCTATCTATCTATCTATCTATCTATCTATCTATCTATCTATTTCCATTCCCTGCTGGGCCCCCACGCACTGCAAAAGAAGCAAATACTATATGGATACCCCAAACTAGGTACTACACCCCAACAACTCGCCAATTACTTAATAGTCCTAGCCAAGACCACTATATACAAGACATACCTAGCAACGAAGAGCACCTACGAAAAACCACCAGACTACCAACGCATGTACCATATAAGGCTGCTTTTCCGACTAAATCTAGAATTGCACTATAGCATATGGCAAGATGACGTCGAGACGTTCGAGAGGTACTGGCTGCACAAACACATACTAGGAAGAATTCAAGAGGGACAATTTATACTCAACAGTCAGATGTAAATACTGCTGTACACATCGGCTGCACATAAAATGCAGTATCCATTTAAAATGTGTTCTTTTATTTTATTTTCTTTCATTTATATGTTGTGTTGTAAAAATCTAAGTTATTATTAACTACTTTTTGTTAAATAAATCTATCTATCTATCTGTCTGTCCGTCCGCGCTCGCCCATCTATTCATCCATCCATCATTCGAGATTTCAAGGCACGAGATGAAGGTAACAGGTAAATTTGTCGGAGCACGAGGATGCGCAGACATATTAATGTTCCGACCAGTCCACCGCACTCGAAAGTCCCTCAGTACTCCTTGGATGGGAAGCTGTGATGGCTGCAGATCCAGTCTGAACACCGCGGTGGCGTGGTCAGCCCGCAAACAAGCGCTGTGCGAACGGAGCTGTCCCGGCTGATAGGCACGTGACCAGCGCGTTAAGCTTTCCGGTATCACAACCCGGAATCTTCCGTCTTGCACTTCGGCTTCATACGATGATACTAGATACAAATATCTGCCGGAGTATCCGCGCTCCGACGCCGCGCCATAGCTCAAGCGGTTAGTCGCTGGCTTCCTACCGCGGCGGCCCGGGTTCGATCCCGGGTCTGGTCAAGTGGGACTCGTGGTGGACAAAGTGGCGCTGGGGCAGGTTTTCTCCGAGTACTTCGGTTTCCCCTGCCCATCTTCATTCCACCAGTTGCTCCACAATCACCCTGACTTATCATCTGGGGCTGGTACAATAGGCCAGAAGTGGCCGCAGTACAAGGGACTTAACCCCACCCCACTAGCAATAAAAAATATCCGCGCTCCTGGTTGACGGTTGTCGATCTCTTCCCCCGAGGCTGCTAGTATAGTTTAACGGGAAATAAACTTACTGGACACTGTAGACCTATAATATCTCGTGTCTGATATACTTATATACTAAAGTTTCCTCTTGTAACGAATATGAGAAGGCCCTTTATCATATTTAGAGAACCCCGCCACCGTTCCTTATCATCATTCCCTATTTTGTAAGAACCGTTTTAATATTATCCTCACTTATACGTATGTTAAGGACTCGCAGTTGGTCTGTTGTATTCAACATCTAAAATTTTGCATGCAAGTGTCATACCTTCCATGCGTGCTACTTGTCCTTCCGCCCGACATTTAATGCTTTAATAACTTTAGTATCAGTTAGTGAACCGAACAGATTGTTGCGTTTCCCGTTACATTTTTTTTTTTTCATTTTCCTGTTGCATGCTCTCTCTTCGGTCCGGATATTCTTTTCGACATTTTTAGAATCAAATCGTCGCTATTTTCTTACGGCAAGAGACGAACTTTCACTGACACAAAATCCAGTAGACAAGTTCTAGTTTCTTGAGTCAAATCTTCAGGCGTGTCATTAACTAGTCAGGTTACGCATTAATTTATAATTCCTGCTGCTCCCCATATGCAGATGGAAGTGTTTATCTGAAGCGTTGTTTTGGTTCTTATATAATTGTTTTCGTATACTAAGTTTCCGCTTTATGGGTGAGTAGGAAGCTAACATACATACTGCAGTGAGCCACGAATTAAGGTGACTGGCTGTGTTATGCTGGGGATTTGAAGACAGTTTGTGTTAAATCCTGTTCGTCATTTCAAACACGACGTAACTCGACAGTCGAATGCTTCTTGTGCCAGTGGTATCTTTCCATCTTGATGTCCGCGTCAAGATTGTGGTGCTAGAGTGTCTTCCACTTACTGATTTATGTCTCTGGCGGAGGCTCATCAACTGCAGGTATCGCGGTCCACGTGTGCCTATATGCGACACCGATGAAGTCTGGTAGTCCCCGTGCTGGTTCTTGTTTAAAGGAATCTCCCCCCCCCCCNCCCCCCACGAAGATAGCTTTTCTGGTATGTGAAGGCGTACAATATGTTATAAATTACTGACGTTTCGGATAAACGTGCTGCATTTCCCTTCTGTTCTTAAGATAGAAGCAGCACGTTCTTTCGAAACGTCTATAAATTTCTGCCAGGCTACATGACTTCACGTTCCAGAAGTCACTTCTCCCGTCAACTGTCCATGTTGGTCCAGTCGAGGTACCGACCTCCACTCTCCTTCGACCCCTACTCCTCCAACTCCGTTTCGAAACAAGTTCCTATATTTTCACGTGTATGTAGTGCGACTATAGACGGGTTTAGGATTAATGACCGGATTTATTGAACTCTATTACAGCGCCTGACTACACTGTTACACACATACACATACACACACACACACACTAGTGTCGGCAGGACATCTTCACTGCCATTGCTTAGTAGTGGCTTCCAATAGCGGACGTTACCGTTCCTCTGGGTTCCCAAACTGACCCCGGCCTCAGCTACCGGCTTCTAACAGCAACAGCTAACGACTGAACCGCAGAAGTCCTTTAACTAAACGACTCTTGTATAGTAGCTTATTTCGCGGTCGTTGCCTAGTAACGAATCTACATGGAGCTATATATATACACAAATACCTGTTGGCCCTGAAGGTGGAGGTAGCGTGTACTTCGAAACCTCGGCAATATCACCAATATCCACACGTTGTAAGAACACAAGAACGGAATTAACACCACGCGAAAGCCGACGCATTACGTGCTGCATATTCTTATTTTGGTGGTAAAGGAAGGAGGACCAAATTCTTTTTAAATAGGCCCTGTGTACCTAGCGGAAGGTTGTGCGTTTTTAAGACAAGTGCTGTGCGGATAGCAACTCAAATGAATAGAACGTGTCTGTGCGCAGGCAACGCGACGCGTGGACGCTTGGCGTCAGAGTGACGAACCAGCCTGAAATTGTCATGGAAGTGCAGAAGCTTTGTGACTTTCCATCAAGTTCATCCATTGGTACACTACATAAATGCTACAAGGAATTATAACATTCGAATTTTTTTTTTTATTTCAGTGATTTGTATCTCTCCTTAATTTCGAGTCTTCAAGATTACTTATTTGCGTACTACTTGAGTCTATGAGTCTCTAAGAACCTTGACCTCCTTTACGACAGATGCGTATTCTCCATTATTTTCTTTTTGATTCCATCTGTTTACTTTGAGCTCTCCTAAACTGAGCTCATTCCAAATAACAAGCTATGATGCATATCCTTATACATTTCCTTAGTCTTTTGCCAGAATTCATCTGATATCTATCATTAAATATATTGTCACATGCTGGGTGTGTAACGCGACAAATAACTTCACGCCGTCTTGGATCTAGTGTATTTATTCCACGAGCTCTCACAATTACACAGTTCACAGTTTCACAACTACTGCCATCTGCAGTATCACAATTACTTCTCCTGCTTCCATTCACTCCGGCGAATGCTAGACTGCAACTGACTGGTTACTCCTCTCTGACGAATACTCTTGTTATATAGCTTCCGCACTGACAACACAGAAAACAGTTACGCGATAGCTTTCACTGTTGCGTTACGTCGTGTTTACCGATTGCCTAGCAACAGTCGCTGCACGGGCTCCCCTGTTGCGTGACGCCTTGTTTACAAAGGCGTTGCTGGGCAACGCTGCGTACCAACCAGCGCGCTTCGGCTCGGCACGGACAAACACCGCTTTCCTTACTGTTGCGTAACTTGGCAACCGACCGTTTATCAAGGGTGTCTTCGTGGTACCTCGTTCCACCCCCCGTTGCCCAGCAACGGTTAGACATATCACAATATTAAACACATTGTCTTACGAGGTGAGGTATTTAACCCTATTCCCGAACCCCAACCTCGAGGACCAGGGGCTACTTTTCGTCTGGCCCCACCTCCTCGTCAGGTTAAGCAAGTAGTTCATTTGGAATTTAGTATAGATCCCCACTATCTAAGATATGTCATATGTAGTATCAAACTTCTTCCACCGTCCTCATGTTTCTAGTGTTGAATATAGGGAGCAATTTCTCACGTAATGTTTATAGATATGGTTGCATTCTGTCTTCAAGCCATATTTCACTTACATAAACACATTGTTTAATTAGCAATTGTTATCAAGGACGCGCCATACCTCAAGCAGTTAGTCGCTGGCTTCTCGCCGCGGCGGCCCGGGTTCGATTCCGGGTCTAGTCAAGTGGGGTTTGTGGTGGACAAAGTGGCCCTGGGGCGGGTTTCCTCCAAGTACTTCGGGTTTCCCTGCCAATCTTCATTCCGCCAAATTCTCCATCATCATAATCACCCGGGGCAGGTACAATAGGACAATCAGTGGCCGCCGTGCCCAGTGGATCCAGCTGGACTCCACCACCCACTAAGCGAATTAAAAAAAAATTGTTATCAAAGTTTAACGCTAAATATACATTACATTTATGGTGTGCTCGCTTCGATAAAATTTGCCTTTTTTTAATATTTGTACCGTGACCTTGTAACAATTCATAGACCTAGTTAGTTAGTTATTGGAGAGGGTGGGTTTCCCCATACACTTAGACCTGTATTGGTCCATTGTGCTTCCCTCTATGATATTCTACCAGTCTCTATATCCTACCGGTACTGGTGCTTACCATCAGTCCCGCCCAGCCAGCGAGACCGGCTCTACTAGCTGAGAGGTATCTATAATGCTTCCCCTTTCTACCAGAGGTATTAGAGACTGCTGTTGGGCGGGAAACGTCCGTTAATTTGGCTCAGTGACCTCCTTTGGAGATATGAGGTTCTTTTACGTGCCGTAAAGCTACGACACGGGACCCACGGCTTAAAGTCCCTCCCGGAGGACTTGTTCCCTGAATTTTTCCGCCCTTAAAAATTCGACGACCTCCGCCGGGTATTTGAACCCGCGTACTACGAGTCATGAGGTGGGAACGTTACCTCTAGACTACGGAGGCCGCTATTCATAGACCTATACTAGCACATGTAAAGGTAAAGCTATCCCTGTAACAGGTCATGGGGGCCCATAGGGTTGTGAGATGTTGAGGTTCCCATATTATCTAGACGGCGGCGGCAAGGTTGTGAGCCTTACCCGCCGTCCGCCCTTTACCCCACTACCCCAGGAAGATTCCTGGTACTCATTTCTGTTAGAGGCCGAGTTGGCCGCAGGGTAATAATGCTGTTGGAAGGATTGGGTAAATTGAATAAAAATCCACCTCATTGGTACTCGAAGCCGCGACCTTCCGGCTTGTAGCACAGTGCCTCAACCAACTAAGCTACCGCGTGCCTCGTTGTTAGCAAAGGCGTCTCCTTTAATTTATCACTGCCACATTTCAGTTTTATTTGTGGCAGGGAATTAAAATGTATATGAGTTGAGTACCATCCAATGACGTAAAGTTAGTTAGTTAGTTAGTTAGTTATTGGAGAGGGTGGGTGTCCCCATGCACTTAGACCTGTATTGGTCCATTGTGCTTTCCTCTATGATTTCTACCAGTCTCTATATCCTACCCGTACTGGTGCTTACCATCAGTCCCACCCAGCCAGCGAGACCGGCTCTACTAGCTGAGAGGTATCTATAATGCTTCCCCTTTCTACCAGAGGTATTAGAGACTGCTGTTGGGCGGGAAACGTCCGTTAATTTGGCTCAGTGACCTCGTTTGGAGATATGAGGTTCTTTTACGTGCCGTAAAGCTACGACACGGGACCCACGGCTTAAAGTCCCTCCCGGAGGACTTGTTCCCTGAATTTTTCCGCCCTTAAAAATTCGACGACCTCCGCCGGGTATTTGAACCCGCGTACTACGAGTCATGAGGTGGGAACGTTACCTCTAGACTACGGAGGCCGCTTATGACGTAAAGTTTATGCTCACATAATTGTGTTTCGTACTGTTCTTCTTGGATTTTTCCCGGGGATTAAAATTCCTGTCACAAATGCAAAAGTATGAAGCTCGGCCATCGGCAGAACAGTTTCATGGAGCAGCAGAAAGAAAAAGGCAAAAGGAAGCAATTATACATCTCGGTGGCACAGTACAGAGTACGCACATTTGCATGTACACGTGGTAAGCGTATGGATTTCTGGTTTCTGATTTGGGTCACAAATACATAAGAATAACGTGTGCACTGGACTGTACTTAAGGAAAACCCACTTGAAACATTAAATTCCGTTGTAAACAAGTTATAGTACACTATATACAGCGTACATTCCAAGTTACATAAATTATTTGTCTCATAATATTGATCTTGAGTAGCCTTGGCTGATTGATAGTTCTGTCGATATGTCCTCTCGCAAGTCGACTGATGGTAATCGATAACTAACAATATCGCAGCAGTGGACTTCATCCTCCCCGCGGCCCTATCCTGACGTCACACGTCACGTGCTCACCGGTGTAATCCTTCAACAACCCGTTAAAAATTCAAACCATGTTGACATTCTGAAGCGAAACACACAGCGCTGCTGTTTCAGCAGATCCATATATTTCAGGTCACACTGTAAGAAGGCTGTAGCAGAAGCAAATCATGTTTATGTCTCGTCATCAGAATGCAGGTCAGATCATGGCATAAAGACATGTAATAAATCCTTTGCGAGAGTGGCAGCTTCCAAATGTTCGGGAATGACAACAGTAACGGATCGAAATTACTTTCTCGAAGAAGTTAATAACAGTTTAAATTCGGGGAATGTTTGCCACTTTTCATATACCGTCGCCTAACAAAGTCACAAAGACTAAAATATACTAAACTAACTCGAGCAGTTGTTTTCTTTTGCCGGTATAAAACTCAGTTTCTCTCAATAACAGGTCACAGAATGGGGGTGTTTGGCAGTGGGCTTCTGAGAATGTAGGATGTGAGGGTTTCACAGCGGTGACTATGAAGAGTTCTGTCTTTTGGATATGACGTCATGTAATCCGTTGAAAGTATACCGACGTTCCGGAGAAACATCACTTCCTCTTCAGGGTCGAAGAATAAACCAAACAAGAAAGTAACATGGATCAGGAAGAAAGCAAAGCAAGAAAATGTCCCTCCGAAACGTCAGTTAAGTTTAAACGTTCTACGAGGCGTTATATCCCGAAGACAGATGTCTTCAGGCTCCGGAGAAAGGAATTAGATTCTTAGAGAAGGAAAGTAACGGGAAGATTCGTTCACTCATTCATCAATGTCTCTACAGCCCTCTGTTGGCCCCTGGCCTCTTCTTTAGTTCCTGTAGGGCACCCTGGACGAGTGATCAGCCCGTCGCAAGGCCGCTACCTACACACAGGACAACACAAACAGAATAAAGGCACACAGACATTCATGCCTTGAGTGGGATTGGAACCCACGATCCCAGCGTTCGAGCGAGCGAAGACAGTTCATGCCTTAGTCCGCGCGGCCACTGGGATCGGCTAACAGGAAGATAGCGCGCTTCTTCGCGAACTACTGACAGGCAATGGGCTCCAGGCAGTACACACATAAAGTATTGCGTGCAAGGGAAGATGCCACTTGGGAGAAGGGAGAATAGTATAAGCTAAGCATAGTTTCGGAGGAGGAGCTTCAGAACTTGTACTCTTCTCCAAGTATAATTAGAATGATCAAGTCAAGGAGGATGAGGTGGGCAGGTCATGTAGCACGAATGGGGGAGAAGAGGAACGCATATAGGATATTGGTGGGAAAGCCAGAAGGAAAGAGGCCACTGGGAAGACCAAGGCGTAGGTGGGTGGACAATATTAAAACGGATCTTAAAGAGATAGAATGGGATGCTATGGACTAGATTGATCTGCCTCAGGGTAGGAACCAGTGGAACTCTTGTGAACATGGTAATGAACCTTCGGGTTCCATAAAATGCTGTGAAGTTCTGGAGTAGCTGCAGAATTGGCTTCTCCTCAAGAAGGGCTCAGCTCCATAAGTAAGTGTGTGTACGTATATGAAGAGGTGAACTGTATTTAGCTGATTTAGGGTCGCCTCCAGTGACTTTTGTGAACACTAATGAACCTTCAAGTTAGTAGAGAAGAACCCCGCTCTAACCATCCCCGTCTTCTTGATCGGTCCTCTCCCTCGGTTAGGAATGCTGTTCATTTTAATTGAGAGGAATATAACCGCAGTGTTGGGACAATACAGCCCATTGTTGTTGTAGCAGCCAAGCTTGAGTCGGTGCATGCTAGAAGGAGCTATGTAGTGGTATCATATCCGTGTTTTTCTGTCTGTGTTTTTACGGTCTTTTGAACCTACTGCCGAATTTTCATAAATTCATAGCAACATCACACCGTGGAACAAGAACTAAAATCTTGTGACAATGGCATATTACGAGTAATAAAATTGTTGACTTTTGGACATTATCCATAGTCCTGTTTTTTTTTAATTTAAAAACGTTTCGGAGACTCTAGACCGCCTCTTTGGTGTAGTGGTCAGAGTTCCCCGCTACAGATCCAGAGGTCCCGGGTTCGATTGTAGTGAATCTGAGTAGTGGGTCTGGAACGGGGTCCGCTCAACCTCGTGAGGATAACTGAGGAGCTATTTCAAGAAAATAGCGGCTCCGGTCTAGGAAACCGAGATTAACGGTCGTAGGGATCCGTTGCGCTGATCACATGACACCCTACATCCGCTAAAGTTGGCACTAACTTCGCCGACAAGCGGCGGTCGCTCGGTCGGTATAGTTCGCTTACGGACTACAAGCCACGGAGTTTATTTTGTGTTTCGGAGACCGGACTGTCTCCGTCCTTAGGTACATGCCTACTCAGTTGGTCCCAATCGATTGAGCTAGTCCTTATCTCCTGATCTCCGGACGGAGATAGAGTCTAGTCTCCGAAACGTCGTTTTTGTGTAAACAACAGGACGATTGATGACTATTAGTGCTGTCTTTTGGGATATAACACTGTGTACTCCGTTGAAAGTCAACCAACGTTTCGGAGGAACATATCGCCTCCTTCTACAGGGTCGAATAAGCCGATCAAGATACAAGCATGAAAGCAGGTGGCATGCCGAGGTTGACTTTCAACGGATTACATGGCGTTGTAGCTCAGAAAGAGCACTCTTCGAAACCCTGCCCAGAGAACCTTAAATCCTACAATGGATAACGTTCAAAAAGTCAATAATTATAACGAACCATGGAGTTTACCACAGTTATTTCTTTTTCTTCAATTTCCAGCAAACAATAACACATGCATGATGATCTTGTTAACGTCATATATGGGCGGAGGACTACCGTAATTTAATAGTTTATCCTGGAAATTTCTGTGACAAATATATTCTCGAAAAAATGGGTTAAGTTAATTGTAATGTAAAACGCAAAATAAGAAGATACTGGTCACGCAGAATAATTGTCATACTTTGGTATTGGTAAAGCGCGGCCGGCGCGTAAGGCTGACAACCTCACCGCCATTTGTGAGCCGATTGTCTAGAAAATGTGGGAGCCTCGACATCTCACAACCTTATGGGCCTCCACGGCCTGTTACAGGGATAGCTTTACCGTACCTACTCGTAAGATGAGATAGTAACCGAATAAGGTGTTTCTAGGGGTAACGTTCTAGACTTGTATTAAGGAGGTGCTCAGTTTGAATCCCGGCCGGGACACCGGCCATCTTTACTTGAAATTCATTATTTTTTTCAGTCACTCCAGGCAAATTCCAGGGTACTACCTAGATTACGACGCGATGGATTTCTTCCAAATCTTCTCCAGTTCATCATCATTCACGTGTCATCCTAGTATCCGACATTATATAGTCTCTATTCTAAAAGCGTCGTTAAATTGCCAACGGGGGCAAGAACACGAAACAGTCGCTACATAATGGCGTCGGTATAACGGATCCCGGCACATTAATATTCATACTGTGTCAGCGGTTGGTAATTTACACGTGTCTGATGGACACCGGGCCGTAATAATAGAGGTCTGTCCGTCAAATGAAAAGAGGCTGGCTTGCTGAACACGAATCTGTCGCGGTCCATTTAGATGCTGCTCCGTGGATAAACAGGAGATAACGGGGGCACCGTCTAAGCCCACAGTCATGCAGACAGTTTTAAATTAATTAACTCCGCGATGCAGGGCCTTTCTTGATAAGCTGGTAGCTAGTTAGCTGGTCAAGGCAGAATCAATCCTGAGACTGGCACCTTCACACGGCGTTTTTATTATCCTCAGTACGCACAATTTCCTCTAGCATTTCGGAGCAAAACCCTTTACCAATTCGTCAGTTTCTCATCTTACGTTTAATTCGATCTCTATAATAGCCGATATTTGGCAAAGTACAAAATAGTGAAACTCCACGTTGTGTATTTTTCTCAATTATCTTGTCACTTGCTGTCTCCACGTCTAAATATTCCCCTCGTCGTAGGTTACTAAATACACGTTTAATGCTTTTTCATCATAGTGAGAGATCCGCTCTTTTCCACGTTTGGTTTGCTAGGAGACGATTAAATGTAGCTCAAAGAATTTAATATTTCTGCTGAATTTTACTTTAAAATTTGATAATTTTTCATGAGTCCACCTAGGAAGACGGGCTCCATAGTTTGAGAACCACTACTTTAGAGTATTTAGGAATTATTGACTAATTTATTTCTAACATAATTTACTGATTACTAACCTGAACACTGTAATGAATGTCAGTAAGTGAGTAAATAAAGGTAGCCCTGTAACAGGCCGTGAACGCCCATAGGGTTGTGTGAGGTCGAGGCTCCCACATTTTATAGACAATCGGCTCACAGGTGGCGGTGAGGTTGTCAGCCTTACTCGCCGGCCGCCCTTTACCCCCAGGAATATTCCTGGTACTCATTTCTGTTAGAGGCTGAGTAGGCCCCGGTGCCATGATGTGGCTGGAAGGATTAGGTAAATTGAAAAAATCCACCTCATCGGGACTCAATCCCGCGACCTTCCAGCTTGTAGCATCGTGCTTCAACCAACTACGCCACCGCATCGCCCCGGTAATGAATGTCAGTACCTTCCAAAATCATATAACTCAGTTTTATCATTTTGCATGAGTGTGAAATTTGGGCCTCAGTGAGAAGCACAGAACGAGCTTAAATCAAAAGCGTGAAGTAGGAGACGGCTTTGGAGACCGGCGTGGGTGGGAGCTCAATACTCAAACTGCTCTTAATTAAATGCAGTGTGAGTTTGGGCACTAAATTCAACTGTACACATACTGTATCTCTGTACATTATCAGTCTTCCTGTTCTTATCTAAAACACCGCCTTGTTTGTATTTCAAAACACGACGTTTTGGAGACTGGAGTCTCTCTGCGCCTTCAGGTGACACCTACTCAGTTGGGCCCAATCGTTAGACCTAGTCCATATCTACGGAGACAGGGACACAATCCAGTCTCCGAAACGTTGTGTTTTTAAATAAGAACAGGACAATGGATAATGTCCAGAAACATAATAATTGTACTAATGTTCTATCGTCACAAACGTTTAGGTTCTGGATAGATTTCAGTGACTGGCTTTTTTGAACATAATGTTATATTTTAGCGTCCTGTTGCACTGATTTTCGTCCATGATATGTATACAGTTGCCGTCTTGTAGTGCACTCAATTTCACTTGTTATTTCACAACATGTTTCGGCACTACAGTGCCATCATCAGGTGCTCCATTTACGTTAATCTATTTTATTGCTTGCCATTATGTCATTGTAAAATTTTAAAAGTATTCAAAAATGTTCGTCAATTATAATAAATATTTATATACTAAAAACTTGTTAAGATTATTTATCTTATCTGTCCCAATTCTAACACCGCGCATAGTTCCACCACTATGGGAGTCGTTCCTCTTACTCTCGGTGTATATCGTGTCTCTTGTTGTGTGTTCCCTGTCTGAACACGTTGTGAACCTTCGGCTTCCGTGAAAGAAGTGAACGTTCTTGACTAACAGAGCGACAGTCAGTTTTCAAAAATGATTCTGCTGGATGGAGGCTAACCATGTCTAATGTCATTAGAACAATTAGAGCACTGCATTCGTTGTAATAATTGGCAGCATTGAACCATATTGAACAAGCGTGTGATACCACAGCGGCGCTGCTTGTCCGCCGTTTTTGCATTGAGACCCCGAGTTTTGCTGGGTCATGTAGGGAAAAACATGGCTGATACGTGAGGTTACCATTACATCACTAGACTGAGAGATCACTTGTACACGATCGGGTTGTGAAATGAAGGCATTCATGCAGAAAGATGTCAGGTTTATTAAAGAACGAGAACCAGTTCCTAGGTGGCACTGGCGTCTGGATAGTGAAGAGGAACCGTTCTCTTTCCTGTGTGGGTGAACGAACTTGGGAACTTGATGGTCCTGTTGTCGAATCGCGAGACAGATTATGTTCGTCACTTCCTGCTCTCGATTGAGTTTCGGTGTGAAAATTACACATTGCATTTCAAAATTTTCGATTAACTTAGAAATTTCACATTCGTCTGAGGGCCTGTATACGTCACCTGCTATAACTTTCAGTAAAACGGCGTGTATCCTGGACGCTGTTTATAGACCATGTTCCATGTGATGTCGCGCTAAATATTGTTCCCTGAACATTAACTGGTTTGTCTTTGTAACGGAGATGGGGTGTGGGTGTATTTCCTGGGAGGCATATTTATATGGGGCACGCGGTAGCGTAATTGGTTGAGGCACTATGCTAAAACATAGCCGGAAAGTCGCGGGATCGAATCCCGATGAGGTGGATTTCTTCAGTTGACCTAACCCTTCCAGTCGCAATATGGCCCTGGTGTCGACTCAGCCTCTACCAGAAATGAGTACCAGGAATCTTCCCGGTGAGTAAAGCGCGGCCAGCGCGTAAGGCTCGCAACCTTACCGCCTTCTATGAGCCGATTGTTTAGATCAGGTATGTCAAGCTCAGCTTGTACCGAGGGCCACCTGAGCCCTATAAATAATAGTCCAGGGCTGCACTTCAAAATAGAAATATACTGTAGCGTGTTTTGTGTGTCACGCTACAAATAAGTTCACGCCGTTGTTTGATATAGCGAATTTATTCTGTTCGCTCGCCTTACACACTTTACAGTCATTTGCACTTGCAGTGTTACAATTACTGCTTACAATATCTCGGCCGATACTGGACTGTCCTCCCTGGCGGTTGTTCCAAGACTCTCTTCTTAGACAGCTGGATGGCGACTCACTTCTTAGACGGCTGCTATCCCAAGACTGACTGCTTCTCGTCGAAGCTGGGCTATTGAATTCTATTTATTATTTAGGAATAATTTCAATATAATTACCTAAAGTCATATATCTTACAGTTTTAAGAAGCAAGAGAATGCCATTTTTGACAAGTATCAAACAACTTTTCAATATGTAAAAAGAGAGATTACACAAGAAATTATGTTAGAAATAGCAAAACATTGAATTTCCTGCAGCCTACTAATTTATGTCTGCGTGAGACTTCTTGTCTTCTGGTCTGTTGGAAAATTGCC
>NW_019718282.1:261484-262633 GCF_002891405.2 Cryptotermes secundus
GAATTGGAATTTGGAATTCAGAAGAGTCACCCCTATGGAAACGCTAGAACAGACCGCTGCATAGGAAGTAACAATAGTGATACTATATCGAATCTCCATGGTTACGACGAATACACAGAGCGTTCCCACAGAGACAACGCAATAACAGTAGGTGGGTCGTTGCTTAGGAATCGCGGAATCAACAGAGCAGCGTTTCCGCGGTTATGACAAAGGCTCATTTGCATAGCAGCGGCCGAGAGTATAAAAGGGGGTTGAATTCATTCGCCCAGTCAGTCTTGGAATAGCTGCCGCTGAAGAAGGTTGGAACCTAGACGCCAAGAGATACAGAAGTATTGGCCGAGAGATTGTGTAACCAGTAACTCTAACACTGCAAGTGGCGATAATTTTAAAGTGTGCAAGTGAATTACAATCAAGATTCGCTATAATTAATACGGCGTAAAGATACTTGTAGCGTGACATACCCAAACACGCTACATGCATTACTGACGCGTGCAAAAATTCGTGCATTGTTTGCAATCATATTGACGGCCTGCTCTCCTTCAGCTCCAACAGAGTTATGGGAGAAATATAAATCGCACATGGCTGAAGATATTTTCCGTCGAATACACAAGGAAAATTCCAATATGAACATGGATTTCACAGCAGAAATCTGCAACGAAGCGTTGATAATGATTGAAGATTTGTGCTTAGAAATCGCGAACAAAGTTCTCAATCAATTGGGAATGCCATCACTGAATCGATCTGCTGCTCCGTTCAATGTAGAATTGCGTCGTGAACAAAATTACAACACGGGTGATCTTTTGTCATATGTGCAATCAAATATTCCTAAGCTAATGCTTGAGCAAAAAGGCATTTACGATCAAATAATGCAAACTATCAATAACGGGGTTGCAGAATTCTTCTTAGATGCGCCAGGAGGAACTGGTAAAACGTTCTTAATTAGATTGATTCTGGCAGCAATTCGATCCCAAAATGACATAGCCTTAGCTCTTGAGTCGTCCGGAATAGCTGCGACATTGCTACCAGGTGGAAGAACTGCTCATTCCGCTTTGAAATTGCCATTGAACATGCAATTCATTGAAACTCCCCCGTGCAACATTTCCAAAGGATCAGGCATGGGAAGGGTATTGCAGAAATGCAAACTTATTG
>NW_019718282.1:264856-267400 GCF_002891405.2 Cryptotermes secundus
ATATATGTGTGTGTGTGTGTGTGTGTTGTCTATGAACACATCAGAACCACCATGCATTTTCATGTATTCTGTGTACAATGTATGTCATGCAGCAGTAGTTTAACGTAATTACACAAGTGGCATCTCTATACCTGAAACTGTGCCATGTGTAGGATAAAGATGTAACGTAATTTACCGTTGTAACGGAGAAAGAAAAACGAGATGAAGGAACGAAATAGAAGAATAGAAGAAAAGGGATGAAGAATGAACGTAGGAAAGAAAGGAGTGCCCTTTGCCTTGAAAGGCCAGTTCTGACGTCGCTTTTTTTTTGCTTTCTTCTCCATGGTTCTACAATTACATCTGCGAAAATAATGGCAGAAAATTATCTGACATTGTGAGTTTACGCTATGCATTTTCCTCTATATTCAAAGGCTAGTTGAGTGTATAGCTATGTATACATGGTTTGTTCATGTTACAGATTTCCCCTGCGGAAAACTTTCTAGTCATAACCTTAGGAGTTTGATTGATACAAAACTTACACACGTGATCTATTTCTGTGCCACATGTCACGTTCTCAGTTGTTGTCTCTGATATTATTTCGTTAGCAGTCGCCATGAAACGGAAAAGTAAATATATGCCAACCTTCTGCTAGAACATCATAATGCTATTTTATTTTTTTTTTAAATCTAGCTCAGAAATTTTGTATGTGTTTTAAAGAGCTTATTTTTTCACTGGCTCTACACCCCCCTTAGGCCCTGGCTTCTGATTTTTTAGTTTCATGATCATTTTACAGACGGTAGGACTCCTTGGGCGGGTGATCAACTTGTTGCGAGGCCTCTACCTAAACACAGGACAACACAAATACAGAATAAACGCATACACATACATCCATGCCTTGTGTGGGATTCGAATCCACGATCCCGGCTTCCGAGCGAGCGAGCCTTAGACCACTCGGCTACCGTGACCGGTTTCTGAACAACTTCTACCTAAAGATATTCAAGAACCTACTGTTATGTGACTTAGTAAGTTCGAACGATGCCACATTGGTATCCACAATGGCAAGGAATTCAAAGTGGGGTATCCCTCAAGCTATATGATGTTCTTACCGTGTTAAAATTGTTTCAAACGCTGTTATGAGGACACACGACTCTCTTACATACTTACATATACACATACATATTGTAACGTGTTTCGTTACAATATGTATTTGTATATGTAAGTATGTAAGAGAGTCGTGTGTCCTCATAACAGCATTTGAAACAATTTTAACACGGTAAGAGCATCATATAATATATATTGGTGACATCATAGAAACGTATGTAGGCTTGAAAACAAAACGGAGCGGTATTGAATTATTGAAACGAAGCTGCAGTGTAATGGGAATAGCCGTGTAAGCATTGTGGGTGTAGAGGGAAGGAAACGCCTGGTACACACGCAACTTATTGGTCGCGGCGATGTTGCGGGCGTGCATTGGCATGTCGCTGGCTGTGGGCGAGCAGTGGGGAGGTACATAAAGCTGTGGTGACGGTCGATTAAACGCACTGAATTGCTACGTAGGCATAGTTAATTCTCCGTTAATGTTGCTGTAGCGCCATTATTTGCACGTGACCAGCTTCGTATTCCATTTGTGAAATTGGGATCAGAGCGTGCCAGTTATTTAAAAACGTTTCTGTGATACAATTTGCGCGCATTGAACAGCATCGCTGTGGAATAAAAGCTGTTGTGCGTTACAGGGGTGCGAGATGCTGAGCTTCCGAATTTTCACATACATTTTTACCCTGCACTTGTATCGATGTACTGTCTTGTTTTATACTTTATCCTGGCTACAGATCTAGAGGTCTGGGTTCGATTCTGAGAAGTAGTGCGTCTGGAACGGGGTCCTTTCAGCCTCGTGAAGATAATTGAGCTATTTCAAGGAAATAGCGGATCCGGTCTAGAAAACCGAGACTAATGGCCGTGGGGATCCGTTGCGCTGACCACGTGACACCTCTATCCGCTAAAGTTGGCACTAACTTCCACGACAAGCGGTGGTCGCTCGGTCGGTACAGTTCGCTTTCGGACTACAAGCCACGGAGTTTAGTTCAGTTTAGCGTAGTCAGTATAGCTACTGACTACGGGCTGGACGACCGAGGGTCGGAGTTCGAGTCCCGGTAGGGTCAAGATTTTCTCTTCTGAACGACATTCATACCGGTCCTGAGGCTTCAGCCAACTAAACAACGGGTTCCGGGGGCTCTTTCCCAGGGCTAAAGTAGCCGGGACATGACCACTCACCTAACTAGCGCTGCGACCAAGAATAAATGGACCTATACTTCCGTCTTGTGGCCGCGCGGTCGAATGCTGGGATCGTGGGTTCCAATCCCACTGAAGGCATGGATGTGTGTATTGTGTGCGTTTATTCTGTGTGTAGGTAGAGGCCTCGCAGCGGACTGATCCCTCGTCCAAGGAGTCCTACCAATTAAGCGAGTATATAGGTTGAAGAAACTGAAAAAGAGGCCAATACCCGACAAAGGACTGTAGAGCTGTAATAATAATAATAATAATAATAATAATAATACATCGTCTTCA
>NW_019718282.1:267405-267861 GCF_002891405.2 Cryptotermes secundus
AGTAAAGCGCGGCCGGCGCGTAAGGCTGACAACCTTACCGCCATCTGTGAGCCGATTGTCTAGAAAATGTGGGACCCTCAACGTCTCACAACCCTATGGGCCTTCACGGCCTGTTACACGGATAGCTTTACTTTACTTTACTTTACCTATGGAGCTGAGCCCTTCTTGAGGAAAAGCCAAATCTGCAGCTACTCAAGAATTTCCCAGCATTTTACGGAACCCGAAGGTTCATTTCCGTGTTCACAAGAGCCCTCCACTGGTCCCTATCCTGAGCCGGATCGATCCAATCCATACCATCCTTAATTAGTGTGGCACAAAGCGTCCTCCGTAGTCTAGAGGTAACGTCCCCACCTCATGACTCGTAGTACGCGGGTTCAAATACCCGGCGGAGGTCGTCGAATTTTTAAGGGCGGAAAAATTCAGGGAACAAGTCCTCCGGGAGGGACTTTAAGCCGT
>NW_019718282.1:267880-374291 GCF_002891405.2 Cryptotermes secundus
AGAACCTCATATCTCCAAATGAGGTCACTGAGCCAAATTGCGGACGTTTCCCGCCCAACAGCAGTCTCTAATACCTCTGGTAGATGGGGGAAGCTTTATAGATACCTCTCAGCTAGTAGAGCCGGTCTCGCTGGCTGGCGGGACTGATGGTAAGCACCAGTGCCGGTAGGATATAGAGACTGGTACAAATCATAGAGGGAAGCACAATGGACCAATATAGGTCTAAGTGCATGGGGAAACCCACCCTCTCCAATAACTAACTAACTAACTAGCGTAGCACAGGGACAATTTTACCTTACACCCGTTTCAGTATCTACTGTTATAAAATGCCGTGAAATTCAATATGCCTATTTTTAAATAGTACAAAGCGGTACTGGTATCGGTGAAATCCACAATATAAGATGGAAGAAACTAGTCTGAGCATCCTTCTGGTTTCTTTCTTGGTTTACTCTTCGACCTTGTAGTTGGAGGAGACATGTTCCTGTGAAACGTATGTTAACTTTCACTGGAGTACAGAGCGTTATATTCTAGAAGATAGAACTGATGTGATGTTTGCGACAAGTGAATCTTACCACCAGATCGGAAGGAACGCGTTTGCAGTTGACTTTTCTGCTCCTGGATCCATTTCCATAAGCCCCTCTTGCCCCGATATTCTGAGTCGAGGGCACGCCGGCCGCCCTGTCAGGTCAGAGCGGTCGAACTCGTGTGTGCACTTTCCTTTATCCCCGCAGCCCTGTCCACTCGTCATAACATTCTGATTTCATTTCTTTTGTGCTAATCTCCTTCTCCATTTGGGTTCTGGGCGGCGCGTGTGGCACAGGCATTTACATACACGCGGATATGGAATGAAACTGCATTATTAAGTAAACATGAAACGAGGAACCCAGCAAATTATATCCGTAACAAAGAAACTAAACAAGTCTCTTTTTCTTCCGTTTATGGATTAGCCCCTCTGGCCTGTTCCCTTACAGAATTAATCATAAACTATCTTACGGACCGTTAGACACACATCCATGCCTCGAGAGGGACTCGAATCCACACCCAAATTTCGAGGGGGCGAAGACGTTTCGTGCCTCAGGCCACACGGCGACCGTGATAGAGAGATAAGGTAAGGTAAAATTGTCCTTGTGCTTAACTAATTAAGCACTACGCCATGAAGGCGTATGGGGGAGTGGATATATAGATCCACGTTTTCTTGTCCTCGGCACTAGTTGGAGGTGTGGTCAGCTTCACGCTCCGGCCACTTTACCCCCTGGGAAAGAGCCCTCGGTACCCATTGGATAGAAGGCTGAGTTAACACCGGATCCGGTCTGGACGACGTGGAGAAGAGGATATTCTAGACCCTACCGGAACTCGAATTCCGACTCCTCTGTCATCGAACCCGTAGTCAGTCGCTGTCCTTCAAACAAGTAACGTGCTAAATACATAAGCAAGTAACTGGTGAAGCAAAACATTAAATACATAGCGAAGGGTGCAAACAAATGAGGCATTGCATTAATAGCTAAGTAACTAAGGAAGGAGTGAACGGAATACATAGCAAACTGTGCTACGAACTAAATAGGCATGAGTATCTAGGTAACGGCAAAAGTAGCGCACTGCTTAAGTAACTGCCTAAAGAAGTAATGAATACGTATTTTTTTCCCTTGGCACTACAGCCCCTGTGGGCCTAGGCCTACCTCCATGAACTCCTCCGTTCACTTCGGTTTTTCTACATCTTACACATTCGGTAGGACTCCTTGGGCGGGTGATCAGCTCGTCGCAAGGCCTCTACCTGTAGACAAACATAGAAAATGCACACAAACATCCATGCCCTTAGTGGGATTCGAACCCACGATCCCGGTTTCCAAGCGAGCGAAGACAGTGCATGCCTTAGACCGCTCGGCTACCGTGACCGGCTAATAAATACGTAATTAACACACTAAATGAGTAACTACGTTACTAAATAAGTGTATCATCATCGGAAAAACAGCCCTTTTTTGCTAGTCTTGCTTACAAGATTCTGCCAGGTTCAGATCACACCCGCTTTTCACTTCTTCGGACTTCGCAACAATGATTCTTTTTTTACAGAGCAAGGTCATCAACCTTGCATCCAACCCCCAGATACCAGGTTCCTGTTTCTTCGCCTTCTGCAAGTCGCAGGGATACGGTGGAGGTATTCTGACACGCCACCACACTGGGAAATAAGCATGTGACAAACGCTAACAAAAACAAAACGTAAAATTAACTGAATAATTAAGTAGCAAAGTGAAAATGCAGTGTCTACCTTGAACAGGTAAAGTCATCCAGTTGATCAGGAAATATAGGGGGGGTGGGGGGGAGAGAATAGCTGACGTGACGAAGAACTAGAGATGCTTTATGAGAAACTTCAAAATGTCGAGTATTCATATGCTGTTTAAGTGACATTATAAAGTACTGCAGAGAATTTTTTTACTTCTTTTATGAAACTTGCTAATGGAGACGTATCAGAGAGGTTTACCCTTGCGAACGCCCGGAGTCGAAGGAACGCTAACACCTTGTAATACAGGGCTCTTAACTGTGGCTTTCCAAAATGTACCAGCATTTTTAAGGTAATTTGTGTACACGGAAATTGACATGGCGGTGGCAAGACATTGTAATGACTATTCCGTCTGGTAGCTGTTAAATGATGGGGCAATCCAAAAGTTACCGAAATTTGAACTTTGCACGCGAATGGTTATGACCACATCGAAATACCGCTAGGTGTTTCCTCACACATCCTTCTTGAATCAGTGTGGCAAGCGGCGTCGAGTTGAGTGGTTGGGTTTATTGTTGGTGAACATATTTCCATTGTTGTGTTTCCGTGAGTTTGCGGTTTTGCGATGGCTGACCTGAGAGAGCAGCGTGTCTGTATAAAGTTTCGTTTTAAATTCGAGTAAACCGCTGCAGAAACGCACCAAATGATGAAGCAAAATTTTGGTGACAACAGTTTAGGCCAGACACAAACTTATGACTGGTATAAGCGTTTCAAAAATGGCTGAACATCGACTGATGACGATTGTTCAGGATGGCCGTCAACTGGCACCACATTAGAAAATGTCGCGAAAGTTATGGATCTGATTCTGCAAGATCGTAAACTGACCATCCAAGACCTCTGTAACACTTGGGACTAAGTTATGGTACATGTCAACGAATTTTGTCAGAGGAACTGAACATGAGGAGGATTGCGGCGAAGTTTGTGCTACGACTGCTGCAAAATGAACAGAAGCAGCATCGCTTGGAAGTCTGCAGGAAACTTCAGCAACAGCTTCAAGAGGATCCAAACTTTCTTTCGAAGGTTACCACTGGTGACGAAAGTTGGGTTTATGGCTACGACCCTGAAAGCAAGCAGCAATCGTCGCAATGGAAGAGCCCTTCTTCACCTCAGCCAAAAAAAGCTCGACAAGTCAAGAGCAAGATTAAGTCCATGTTGATCTGTTTCTTTTTTATGTACTGACGGGATTGATCATAAGGAGTTCGTCCCTCCTGGTCAGACAGAAAAGAGTTCTATCGCGACGTTTTAAGGACATGAGGAGAAAATGTCCAGAGAAGTGGCGCACGAACGGCTGGGTACTCCACCATGACAACACAAGACCGCATACGGCTTACACTGTGCAGGAATTTTTGGCTAACAACAAGATGGCAGTTGTTCCCCACCCACCGTACTCGCCAGACTTAGCTCCATGCGACTTCTTTCTCTTCCCCAAGATGAAAATCAAGTTGAAGGGGCGAAGATTTGATACAGTTGAGGAAATTCGAGCGGAAATGCAGACGATACTAAACGCCCTAACAAAGAAAGACTTCCAGGGTGCATTTGAAAAGTGGCAGAAATGCTGGGATCGGTGTATGCGCTCCCAAGGGGACTGCTTTGAAGGTGATGGTGCAGAATACGATCCAGGTAAGATGTAATAGTTTCTATTAATATATTTCGGGAACTTTTGGATTGCACCACGTATTTGTTAGGCGTATGAATTTAATGTGATGATAATCAAAAGATTACTCACATGATCTTATTTTGTGGCCTAAATATAGAGACACTGCGATGGGAAGAGACTTCATTGCTTTGTCGGTTGTTCGTTATGCCACTTTCCAGCTGTATGGACGTGTGTTCTGAAACGTCGAATCAGGACAATCATGAATGAATAATGGAAATAAAGTGGAAGGAAGCTCTTGAGGCGCATTTTAAGGCTCAGCTCCAGGATTTGCTTGTAGAGACTGAAGGAAATCACGAAAGACCTGCGTCAGAATATCTCTTCTCTAGGTCGATACCGACCACAAAGCAGAAGCGCTATGTTCAGGAAGGCTAATACTGCGTCTGACGTCATTCAGGCTGCAGAATTCTGTTCGTCTACTTGAGGAAGAGTTATACGAAAATCGCTAGGCTCTGTCAAGGCAGAGCAGTTTATCAGGTCTACGGCCTTCTGGGACGTAACACTGTGTAGTTTGGCAGATGGTATCAGTGTTTCGGAGGAGCCTGCTGCCTCCATCTTTAGGGAAGAAGAGATGGCAAGAATGTATTCTTGGTATGGTATTGACCCCCGTGAGAATCTCAAATTTCCTTTTTCTAATTGTAGCAGTGACGCACCTAAAACTCCATATTAGGTTTTTAAAGGATTCCGATCTGCTGTGAGCTTAAACTGCACCATGTTGTTCGGAAAAGCGCATAAGGGGCCAACACCACACTGCCAGATGACAAGAGCGGATTTGTCCCACATGGGAATTTTGAATCGCGTGGATCGCTGGCAGCGGTGAAGGCTCGAATTACGTGGGAGGGTGACATGTGGTTGGTTATTTCGTTTGTTTGTGCAACGAATACCATTATTTTCATTGTAATGCAGCGGATGTCTGGAGTGTGGTTTTCATTCATCATTAGGGGTAAGAAGTGTACATTAAATTAAGGGGCTTTATAAACGTGTCTCGAGATTTCTGCCACATCTGCCTCTCTACATAATCGCCGTTAAAATAAGCAGATAATTTCATCGGTTCGTAAACATATTGCGTACGAAGCCAAGTTTTCCATTACTGCTCTCTCTGACTGGATTGAAATATATACGTTTCTTATGTTTCATTTGGACAAAATTTTAAATGCTGCTTTATGGATCATTTATCTATTCAGTCTGCATCCTGTCTTATGAGAGCGACGGAGATATGCCCTCAAAAATATCAAAATTTGTAATGACAATCGGCGTCATAAATCAGGTCTTTACACAACATGCAATATTAAACATTTACAGTATTCTAGCAAGGCCGGTACTAACACATGGAAGTGAATCCTGGGCAATTATGAAGGCAGATAAAAGAAAAGGCTGCAAGCAACAGAGAAGATATTTTTTAGGGTAACTGGTGGTTTTACACTTCTGGACGACAAAATAAATAAATAGTTTGAAGTTGAATTATTCAGAATTACCGTTCCAATTGGAAGGGCTACACTGAAAGAATGGATTCTAACCAAACTTTTGTACTAGAGACGACACGGAAAAAGAAGCCTAAGAAGATCGTTAAAAAGATGGACTAAATCCGTAACAGTCCACCTGGCCTAATGCTTGATGAAAATGATGAATATGATGATGAGGCTTTGTTGATAATGTTCTTTTTAGAACATTTTTTCCCCGTCTCCCCTTGTTGCAGTAGCTTCTCACACTAACAGCTTACCTTGCTTGTTATTGTTAGTTTTAATGTTTTATCGTTATGATATGAATTGTTTTCTTCTAGAGAAAGACTATAGCTGATCTTCTGAAGCATACAAATGGAGAGTGTTAGTAGGAGATTACGGTGTCTTGAAGCCCTACCATAGTACTAACAATGTTATTTATGTAAGATTTGAGACTTTCACGGCGGTGACTATGAAGAAAGCAGTCTTCTGGGATTTAGCACCTTGTATATGTGGTGTTAACCGACGTTCCTCCGAAACGTCGGTTAACACCACATATACACGGTGCTAAATCCCAGAAGACTGCTTTCTTAAATGTTATTTATGTTATGGAAATCTCAGTTTTTACACTGTTCTGTTATTTGAAGTCCGAGACAAGCTCATTCAATAAAGCAGTCATTGACTGTGATCAGTGTTGTATTCCCCGTTGGATAGAATTTTTGCACACCCACCACCGTATCCAAAACCAGTCGTGGGTTCCACCCAGCCTTGGGTACCAAAAGCTCTTTCACAAGGGGTGAAGAAGCTGAGTGGTCACCCTCTTCTATTGCCCGGGTTGAGAATGCGTGAACCCCTATCTCCAATCTTCAGTACATGTTTACAAGTTACTGTTTAGGTAGAGAAGGGGGAAAGCTACCCCTTGTAACAGGTCGTGGAAGCCATAAGGTTGTGAGACGTCTAAACTCTCACGTTTTCTAGACAGTCGGCTCACAAACGGCGGTGAGGTCAGCCTTACGCGCCGGCCACCCTTTTAGCCCTAGGAAGATTCCTGTTAGATATTGAGCCGATCCCAGGGCCATAGTGAGGCTGGAAATATTAGGTCAATTGAAAAATCCGATAACCTTGTCGGGAATCGAACCCGCGACCTTCCGGCTTGCAGCATACTGGCTGACCCCAACTATTCTACCGCTATCCCTTAATGTCTAGGCAAAGGGAAAATTTTTTAACATTTTGCTTTCCTTTATGCTCCATCCATTATGTGAACGAAGGTGCGTCTTCGTTAGAAATTTATTAGATTCAGGTTTCAACACAGTTCCGATTGTATAAGCTTGCGGTAAGTTCAAGATTTCTCTTCCTGAAGGTTTCCTCCACAAGTTATGACGTACCCCTGCTCATGGAGTGGACAGAGTTTACTGAAACTTTTGCAGTGTATATATTCGCATGTGAGTGTTACGTAAATCACGTGTTCTCTTAGTATGAACCAATCGTGGGCATCTTTTGACAAGTCGGATTCTGTGTCAGTCACGCGACTGCCAGCGTCGCAGAGGAAATCTCCTCGTGTACTGCTGCTGCTGACGTTCGTCGGGTAGGAGCCCAAGGCAGATCTAAAACCACAGTTAACATTCGCAGGTTAAAGTAGATTAAGCACCTTTGCTCTCATTTCTACAGGAGGTGGGACCTAGGTGCTGATACCCTGCTGGCTGACGGCTCTATCCCACACTTCAGAGAGTGTGACTGAAGAAACTGGAGAGAAGTTGTGACATTTTTAAGATTATAGAGGATAATAATATTCAGAATATATTTTGTTTGCCAATTTTACGGGAATAGTCATATATAGAGTGACTGAGGAAAATTACGACTCAAGCGAGGCTACCACTTGTGCCTCCCGTAGACAGGGCAAGTGACTGTGGTTGTACAGTGATTACAAAATGGCTCAGGGAGGAAAATCATTTTCCGACTAAGCCACTGTGGCCCTCAGAATCTTGATAGACTGGTCGCCTGGATAGTAGGCATGTGATATCTTGTGAGAAGAACTTGTCACTCTGAATTCATACCATCGGCCCACAGATTAACCTTGAACAGTCCTCCCCTGTTGCCTCGGGCCTGAAGTTGCTTGAACCAAACTTTTTGTTTCGCTGAGTTTTAAATTAATTGAAAGGCTGGACTTGGTCGTTTGTGTGTTACATACGAGATGTCTCTCTTGGGGGCACTGGTCTGGATTTGTCTGGTGCTCTGTAATTATGCAAGGAACATTTCACAGCATCTTATGCTTTTCTTTAAATAAAAATACCACGTGGAAAGGGTTTCCATGGAGTTTGGCAACAACAGTTACACTGTTCAGGGTGTGAGGTTCTCCCAGCGGTGGTTCTGAAGGTATAGCTCTTTATCAGACACGACAGATGAATGTGACACTACTGTATTTGCCCGAATATAATGCGTACCGAAGTTAGGAAAATGTATATTGAATCTGTACTTGAACGTGTGGACTTTACAGAAATATCAGGGGAATACATTGTGTTTCAAGTTTCGTCGTTCTGTCATCTCATAAACTTTTTAAAATTTCCTGAAAATACCAGAAGAACTGTACAGACTAATTCATCGTCGTGGGGCCGCACCACAGCTCAAGCGGTTAGTCGCTGGCTTCCTACCGCGGCGGCCCGGGTTCAATCCCGGGTCTGGTCAAGTGGGANTGTATCTCAGGGAGACTTGTATAGCTCCCGCGTTATTAGTCCGTGAAGACAAGTGAAGACAGTGTTAAGAGATTTGTTGTAGGGTGTGTAAAGTGTGGAAACCCGTGATATTGTGATAATTAATTGTAGCCGTTATTTGTAGATTGTTCAATAAACCAGTTAACGATCTCTACGGCATATTCAGTAACGGAAACACGTTACAATATATATATATATAGGTAAATCAGTTATTAAGAATTCACAGCGTGAATCTTTAAGATTGTTTCCAGTAAATATTACATTGACACAATCTGTACTTAAGTAATAAGTCCTTCACAGAATGATTATGATGATGACGATGATGATGATGATAAGAACAACACGACAAAGAACAGTGTATTTACAATTACAGACAGTCAATTAAATTCTGACTTGAATAAGATTTGATTCTATGCCGTCTATGCATGTTGGCCTATCTAGATACATGTGAATGGTCAGCTTCACGCCCCAACAGCTCTTTCCCAGACGAAGCAGTCCCTAGGTCCCATTAAGTATGAGACCCGGTGTGTCCCAGAGCCGGTATGGACGCAGTGGAGAGGACAGAAACTGCTGGCCCTGAAGGTTCAGTTGATGTTCGCTGTCGGTTTAGAAAAGGAGTTAATATTATGAGTCGGGAAGGTTTAACCATTGAAATGACGAACTGCTGCTGGACGACTAAGATTTGATTCCCGGGAAGGACAGATTTTTCTCACTGACAACACTGTGGGCTCTGGAAGTCATCCAGCCTCGTACCCGGCGGTTTCCCGGATTACCTTGATCTAGTGGCGAGGTTAAGAAAGCGTGGAGCTCTGTCCACACTGTATCACGAGATTTTCTGACTCGATACATATGCACATGGATATAACCTTGTATGTCCATTACTTTAGCATGAACTGGACGTCTTACTTGACCATATTTTGTGACGCCTTTTGAGGTCGCGGTTAGTGAAGTACGTTGTTCTAGAAATGTGATTCTTAAGTATATATTGATTTTCCTCTGCGCAGACAGGTAGGAAATCCACTGGTAGTGCAGGGATTCTGGCAAACCTGGGAGCCAGAAGATATTTGAATTGAAAGAAAAGCGTTTAACCACAGACCGCAGATTGTGCTTTAATTTTTACTTTTGGAATGAACCGCTTAGTCGCCTGCCGGCTTCTCACTAGCTCAGATTGTAGTACGATGATTAGTAAACAGAGGATTGGAAATGTAAAACGTAAGGTAAAATTGTCCTTGTGCTTAACTAATTAAGCACTACGCCATGAAGGCGTATGGAGAAATGGATGTATAGATCCACATTTTATTGACCCCGGCACTAATTGAAGGTGAGTGGTCAGCTTCGCGCCTTTGCCGCTTTACCCCCGGGGAAATAGCCCCCGATACCCTTTGGATAGGAGGTTGTTTGGACCCCAGAACTGGTCTGGGCGATGTGAAGAATAGAAAATTCTTGCCAATACCGGGACTCGAACTCCGACCCCTAGGTCGTCCAGCCCATAGCCAGTCTCTGTACCGACTACGCTAACCCGGCTCATAGAAGCCTATGCGGCCGAATTTGAGGCATTATCTCTCGGTATTTGCTCGGAGGGGCCGAGAAAACCACGCCAAACCTCAGAATGGTTGGTCCTCATTTGGTTTAAAGTAATTGTTATGAGGTTCTCATAGTAGTACTCATGAAGATTTCTATCTTCTGGGAAACAAGGCTGTGAAGTCCGATGAAAATCAAAATTTCGGAGGAAGATGTCAACTCCATCATCAGAGTTGAAGAGTAAGCGAATTAAGAAACAAGCACGAAGCAAGCACTAGGCACAGACTGCTTCATACCGATTTCTTGTTTGATTTTTGCCCCAAACCGAAAGGTGGGCGACACATTTCTGCGAAAATTCCGTTGACTTTCTACACGGACTACACGGCGTTGTATTCCGAAAGATAGAAGTCTTCGAAAAGGTATCTCTTTACTGTGCACACCTGAAGGACCTCGTAGCTGCAGCCTGTCGGAACAGTGTCGAGGTATGTAGCTTTAAGGCGTATAGTACTGATTGAACTCTCAGGAGCCAGTATTTGTTTACGGTTTTCCCCATTGCATGACTTTATGTTTGATGGAAGAGCGTTGCAGGAGTTCGGATAGTAGGCTTGACTGTTTCTGCCCTCACATGGCCAGGTGTTCCTTCTCTGCCATGCTGCTCCTTTTCTTTTTTATCCTGTCATGACTCTAGAGTAAAATAGAACAGGCTGTACGGACTGAAAACGATAAATATTCTGGTCCAATTGGTTCTACCATTTGCGTCATGGTTAGTTCCAGTCTGTTCCCAGAGCGCACCCCACAATTCTGCAGGTGTGGTAGGAGAAGTATTCCTTTGGCGTTACAGCCCCAATTTGGGCCTTGGCTAACTACCATGGAACTCTCCGTTTCACTTCGGTTTACTAGATCTTAGACATTCGGTATGACTCCTTGGGCGGGTGATCGGCTCGTCGCGAGGCCTCTACCTGTAGACAAACACAGAAAAACGCACACACACACAAACAATGAACATCTATGCCCTGAGTGGGATTCGAGCCCATGATCCCGGCTTCTGAGCGAGTGAACGGAGAAGTTCATGGAGGTAGGCCTAGGCCCACTGGGGCTGTAGTGCCAAGGGGGAAAAAATTACTTTAATAACCGTCGACACAGTTTGTATGATAACAAATGCTTTTATTGAAAATTATTACGTATTTCGACCTTATAGGTCATCATCACGTGGTACAGTATTTTTTTCCTTCATAACTTATAATTTATATTTAAACAAATGTGAAAATTTAACTGAGATGCCGGGAAACATTTCTTCCACAGATTAACCCAAACACGAAATAAATTCAGACATGAATAATCGACACATTTAAGGGGGGTACATCGTGCGTAGTACAGAAAGGGATAAGGCTTAATTATGACTGCCACATTTTCTATTTTTGTGTATAGCCGATCTTGTTTTTAAGCAATTAATTAGGATGAATTATTTTTTTGACATTAGATATTCAAGTAGTAGGTGTAGACCTCACCTGACGTCATCTTGTCCATTTCAAAGACATTCTTTTTCCGTTGACTTTTCATGAATTGTGCCGCGTGGTGTTCAGTTTCGGAACGCTTTAAAATGTAGAGTCCTTTAATCAAAACACAAAAAGTCTGGGAAGAACTAATCGCCTATTTTCTTTGCTACGACAGGGACTGCATAGAAAATGACGAGTCCAAGAATTCTTCCAGTGTTTTCTTTGTGTCCGCGGTGACTCCAAACAACAGTAGATATCGGTCACGCGACAAGTGTTTTCTGTTATACGTGTGCGTGTGTTGTCTATATAAGTGCGTAGAATTCCTAAGCTGTATTAGTAAGCGTAAGGGTACAGAAGTAAGCGGTAAGCCGTAGGAGTACAGCAGTAAGCTGGAGGAGTACAGAAGAGAGGCTTGAGGAGTAGAGAAGAGTACAAGAAGCCTGCCTGTGCAGACTTGACGTGTGATTTAAAGACTTTATGTGCGCTGTAGTATAGTGATTTTTGGAGTGTGTGATTTATTGCGACTTTTATTGTTCCTGTGTTATAAAACCGTTGCTAGGAAAATGACAGTGAAGACTAGTGGAAATAGACCGAGAAGATTATTGTAGAGTGATTTGTAGGCTGAAAATCAGTAACAATTTAATTCTTATTTGTAGTTAGACCTGTAAGTGGTCAATACTCGTAAATCCAATTACCAATCCAAACCCCGTCTATAGTCACTAATACACGCGGAAATATATATACGGTAGTTCATAAAGATTAGTTCAGCAATTCTAAAGTTGATTGGGGGAGGGACAGACACACAGACGTGCTGACAGCATGGCGTTCGCCTAAACATACGTCATTTTTTTTTTTCAAAATAAGGAAAGATTCACGCTTATACAAAATTTATGCCATGAGCGGATTCGGAGTCCACTGTTCCCAGGTTCGCTGAAGTACTGCACACATTCTGACTGGAGGTAAAGAAATCACGTAACTAATTTCTTCAACATCGAAGAAGTGTTCTGTAATCAGAAATGTTATGGTATGCCATCATGCAGCAACTTACTAATCACCCTGTCCCACCCATTGAGTTTATTTGGTACGGAATCCTCTGTAAGAAGTGTATACTGTCTGTAATTTAATGGCTTACTGCTTTTCTTTCACTAGCGTAGCAGTTATGTTCATGGGAGCTGCGTCATTGTTACAAATGGTAATTGACGGGTTAACAAATTCGGAGTAGTAATTAATTTTCGCTGCGATATGGTTTATATCCGAGATAGAGACAGCACGTAGGTGGGCCCCTGCTACTGCTGCTGCTGCGTCTGCAAAATAAGTGATTACTTACGTGTCGCTTGTTACGTGTTTGTCCGGGATGACATATGTTATATATCGGCCGACTCGTGACTTTCCGAGGTTTCGTAATATCGTAAATATATTTACGTATCGCTCGGTATGCGACTGTGAACTCACGTAAATAAGCCACACTTTTATGTATATATTTCTGTTTACATAGCTCTTTGAAGCTACGCAAATGACGTACGCCTTGATGTTCCTCGTTATGCCACTCTGGTGTTACATAAACAAGTGACACTTTTATATCGCCCGTTACACTGAACTGACGTAACGTAATTAACTGGCACTTCATCATCCGTTATGTGGCGCTCTGAAGTCATGAAATGATTTAAGCTTCTATATAGCCCGTGGAGCTGTACCTCCACTTCTCTCCATACGTCTTCTTATGACATGCTTAATTAATCACAGGGACAGCTTTATCTAGTATGTGACTATATGACGTCACGTAAATAACTGACGCCAATATCGCCTGTTATTCAAGTTTGTTGAGGTCATATACATGACTGGTAATTTCATGTCGCCCGTTGCACGATACTCTGAGGTCATGTAAATCACTGACACTTTTATAATCGCCCACTCCTCTTAGGTCACACACACACACACACATATATGATATATATATCATTGTTGCCTTCTAATGTGTAGTCCCCGATTTAACTCTACCAAGTTAATGTAGGATTTATCGTGGGTGTGGGCGAAGTGGCACCAGGACAGTTATCATGGTCCGTTCTCCTTTGCCAATCTTCACCACTGGTCCAAATCCATCCCTTGCCTCCGTAAGGTGCGCGATAGGCCCGACCAGCCAGCAAGTTGTCAGTCTCGGTCGTACTGTGTACTCACAGTACAATCATGTGTTTTAATTTTGTGAGACATTTTCACAGACCACATAAAATTAACTCAAAATGTAATCATCAGTCCATCAGCATATTTCACCCAGTGCCATGAAGTTTACACTGTACCAAGAGCTGCTGGATCACTTTAATGCGTTCATGTGCACTTATAAAAGGTAAAACTATCCCTGTAAGAGGTCGTGGAGCCCCATAGTGTTGTGAGACGTTGTGGCTCCCACATTATCTCTAGACAATCGGCTCACAGATGGTAGTGAGGTTGTCAGCCTTACGCGCCGGCCGCGCTTTACTCCCAGGAAGATTCCTGGTATTCATTTCTTTGAGAGGCTGAGTCGATCGCAGGATTATATATAGTACGGCTGGAATGATTAGGTCAATTGAAAGAAATCCAGTGACATCGAGAAACGAGTCCGCTTCCTTCAGGCTTGTAGCATAGTCTGTCAACCAATTACGCTACCGCGTGCCCCCATGTACGCTTATATTAAGCTCAAATAGAATTTTGAAAATTTTTTTTGAAAACAGCTCGACATACAAAAATTGTATATGTCAAAATATTTCTTAAGATTTGAAAACTATTTCGACATAGTGACTATTTGATGAAATGACAAGAGAATAAAATTGCTGGCTGCAGGCAGTTTACCTGCAGTACGAATATCTCTGCACCAATGGATATGCATTTGCAATAAATGAACATCAAGGTCATTGAGAGAACGTAATATAGCATATAGCATATAGACCCGTTACTGGGTAACGACCGCGAAACAAGCAATGGAACAACATCCGCTGCTAGAGAACACATTCTTAATAAGCAATTCTACGCAGCCGTTACTGAGTAACTCCTTCACAAACAAACACATCCCCACGGAAACGATTGGAGTGGAACAATGAACGGTGTTTTCGACGCCGTCCCTGCTGTTATGTTATACCTGAGATGGGTTTGGAAGTTCGTCAGAATCATAAGGGAGTCAATGAAGAGAAGATTTAGTCAGTGCAGTTGAGAACGGAAGTTGAAGAATTTCGATTGTTAAGATCCATTACCAGGAAACGACTATGACAGGCTGAACAGACTTACCGTGTGCCGTAGTGATTTGTAAAGTGTGAAGATCAGCGAAGTCGCTGTAATTACGTGTAGTCAAGAGTCGTGCGTTAAAATGGCCAATAAATCCAATCTCCAATCAAAATCCCGTCTATAGTCACTCATACACGTGACAATATGGGTGCCCCATTGCACTGTATCTTTCCATTATTTATTTTACTTATTCTTTGCACGATGTGCACGAAATAAACGCCTACAGGACGGGACAAATTTTGATGAAATCTGGTATGAATATTGTCCCATTGGAGACTACCGCAAGGTCGTGCTTTTTAACTTCCTGCAATCGGTAATATGAACATGGCGGACGCACAAACTTGTGAGGTGGGAGTCATACGATTATTAGCGTCGCTTAAAATGAGATATTGAGAATGTGCAACACAGCAAAATGGCGGCTGCATGAAATGATTGCGATAACTAATGAACCATCGAAGTGAGACATATATATTATGGTATCGGGAAGGATCGTACAAATGCCTACGAATTGTGTTTTAAATATTGTTTCCAAGTCAGTATTTACGCAGGTGGAAACGCCCGGATGACACCTTTGCAATCTTGATTATTTGCTGTTAGCTCACTTTGCTTCAATCCGGCAAGCCCACTTCTCCCCCATCAGCTGTCATTTCGTAATCTCTTCTCTCCTCCAAGGCAGATAGTTTCTTTCCTGTTCTTACTAATTTGGAACTGGTCGCCAGACCTATCCTCCAATCCTCCTTGTCCCTGACGTCATCATCATTACCCACACAGCAAACTGGGTCAAGAGGATCAGCCAGAGTAGACACAGAAACGGTGCAAGTTAATAGCCAGTAACTCACTGAATACACGAGTAGCAAGAAACTTATAACGCATAATGTATCAGCTCCTTGGCTAGGGGATGGACGACAAGGGGCTGGTTTCTTAGGTTTTAGCGTCTTCGCTTTCAGAAAGAGATCTGTGGTCCACTCCGCGCTCTATTCGGTATACGTTTTTGCAGGGATTAAATCGGCCGGAGCGCTTTGATTACCACTCATCTTCATAACCCATCTTGAATTAGTTGAATCTAGTCCGCACCACCTCTCTGTTTCACACACACACTATTTCTCACAGATTCAACCCCCCCCCCCGACCNGCGCCATAGGTCAAGCGGTTAGCCACTGGTTTCCCGCCGCGGCGGCTCGGGTTCAATCCCGGGTCTGGTCAAGCGGGATTTGTGGTGGACAAAGTGGCGCTGGGTTAGATTTTCTCCTAGTACTTCGGTTTTCCCTGCCAATATTCATTCCACCAAATTCTCCATCATCATAATTACTAGGGGCAGTTACAATAGGCCAATCAGTGGCCGCCGTGCCGAGTTTTCCCAGCTGGACTCCACCCCCCCCACTAAGCGAATTAAAAAAGAATCCATTAAGCGTCCCACTAAATCTTTGTTTTCATTTCCTCCACTCTTCTTACATGTTCTATCTGTATTATTATCATAATTATATTGGGTGAAGAGCAAATATTTTGCAGTTTTTCTTATTGTGCCTTTCTACACGATCCTGCTGCTTCCTATGCCTTAGGTGTGAATAATGTACTGAGCAGTTTCTTCTAAAGCGATCCCCAGTCCGGGCACATGTTCTTCCGAGAGAAGGCGGGAGGGAGCTCACAGGTAACAGTATATTGGTCTAAAACTGAAGAAGAAAATGAGATTGTAATCCGGGTATATGACACGATGTAGTCTCTTACGTGATTTCCAACGTTTCGGAAGAATCTCTTGACTCTCTCTTCAGTGTAGAAGTCACTTCACGCCCATGAAACCTCAAATCTGGCTATGAAACAAAGTATACAGTCAGTAGCAATCGTAGAATTCCGACTGTGCCCCGAGGTAGACAGAGAAGGCTGCAGGTCTAAGCGACTGCTGGAGACAAACATCTTGACGCCTGACGCCAGACAGCCGGGTAGTACCGAGACTGGCAACTCGGTGACATTTCTTGACTCCTTGATTATCTCCTGCTGCTCGCTGCGTGGAACTTGAAATTTTAAGGTCTCCGGGCCATATTGCATAACCGTACACGCATACAAGCTCCCAGAGGAGAAAGAGATTTAGGAGTATGGAGCGGATATATCTCCTCGAATCTCGAAACGTATTTCAGATTAGGCTTATCCAATGCTAGTGGAAGAAGAAGCAGAAAAGAGAACTGGAGGACAGAAAGAAAGGGAGCGAGAGAAAGGGAAAGTAATGGACACAGTGAGCGATACAGGGAAGGAAAGAAAGAAGCGTTGCGGACTAGAGTGTCATGCTCGGAATGGCAGACATATTATTCTGTGATCCGTGGCGTAAAATATACTCTAAAACTCACTGCACATTAATTTTATTGTATAAAACCTTGAACTAAAACCACATTCCTTTAATGTTAAAGGTTAAAACACTTAAAATAAGCCGATCTTCCTTTATGATCCTCTTGAATGTTATAACATACTTACGGATTCCTTGTCCAAGGCATTTCCTTACGGAAGGATACAGTAGCCGTGTGTTCTGTGATGGTTTATCTGCCGTAGGGTCTGCCATGAAACGGCATAAACCAAGTTCTTTCTATGTCATTCTTTACGATTTCCTCACGTTCAGTTAGAATGCAGGGCGCAGTGCTCTTTCTCATATCGAAACCTTGGATCTTCGACGAATTTTCAAAGCACGACACTTTCGAATGTACAGGGATTGAGCAAACCACGGCTCACGTTCCCAGACTAGTCTGAAGAAGTCAGTCCAGTCGCCACGACATCTTCACAATCACCATCATATGGTGCTTCGCAAATTCTTTCTTCCTCACGTTCATTGTAAAGGAAATATTAACTGGAAAAGTAAACAAGTAAGGTGCTTAACTGATGAAGCACTACGCCATGAAGACGTATGGGGGAATGGATGTATAGAGCCACATTTTCTTGACCTCGGCACTAGCTGGAGGTCAGTGGTTAGCTTCACGCCCCGGCCGCTTTACAGAAAGGAAAAGAGCTACCGGTACCCATCGGATAGGAGGATGGGTGAATCCCACAGCCGGTCTGCACGACATGGAGTAAAGAAAATTCTTGACATCACCGCGACTCGAACTTCGACCCCTCGGTCGTCCAGCCCATAGCCAGTTGCTATACCGACTACGCTGTCTCGGCTCCAAAAGTAAATAAGTATCTACATCGGAGTCCCTTGTGAGCATATCTGCAGTATATGCCTACTGTCTCACAGCTGTAAAGGTCTAGTAAGAGTTAACTGAAGTCCGGTTCCGTGTGTATCTCGCCATCTTCAGAGCGCTGGAGAGACTGTAGGATATTGCTTGTGAATTAATTAGTGGTAGTACCATTTTTGCGTAGTTTTTAAAACGTGTGAAGTATTTCCAATCAGCGTGAATAACAGGTAACTATTTAACACATTAATTTTCCCCTTATTCATGGCATTCTTTCCTTGCCTGCGGTAATTTATGAACAAGTCCATTCGGCGCACCAAGAAAAGAAATTGACGGCCCCTGTAACAGGTAAAAAAGTAAAGTAAAGCTATCCCTGTATCTGGCCGTGAAGGCCCCTAGGGTTGTGAGACGATGGTCCCACACTATCTAGACAGTCGGCTCAAAAATGACGGTAAGGTTGTCAGCCTTACGCGCCGGCCGCGCTTTACTCCCCCACAAAATTATTTAATTAATTCCTGGTACTCATTTCTGTTAGAGGCTGAGTAAACCCCAGGGCCTAGTGAGGCTGGAAGGATTAGCACATTCAGGACCTAAGGGGCCAATTGGCCCTCTACGTTTCTATAGCGTTGCGGGCCGGGCGGGAGTCGGAGCACTCTTCCTACTTTCATGTGTATTGTGCTTTATGTTGTGTCTTGCTCCTGTGACTGCGTGTCTTATACAGAAGAAGATAGGTGTGACTCGCGTACTGAAATACGACATATGGATGACAAATCCTGAACAGTTTTAACATTTTTAATATTTAAAATTTAGCAATATATATGACGAATATATATTTTAGTTATTTTAGTATAAAGACAACAGGGCATGCAATGCAGTAGTTCGACGTACATCGAAAAGCACCTGAAGATGGCACTTTAGTGCCGAAACATGTAGTACATGCACTGTAAGACGGTCAGAATAAATCATGGGCATAAATCAGTGCAACAGGACGCTAAAATATAACATTAAGAAATATTAGATTTGTTCTCCGATGAGCTATCAGATTTGCCAACTGCTTCGTCTTCTGATACCGAGGCGAGCCTCAGTGAAAGTGACAGTGACAGGGGTCACAGGGCCCCCAAAATATAGTGTCCAGTGAAAGTGAGAGCTCCGATGAAAGCTTCCAGAGATATCACACCCGCAAGCACTTCTAGGAGCTATGGAAAGTGTTCTCCAAAAATTTTAGTTCATAAAATTAATTAGGAGATTTTACATTAATTTTTAAAGTGAAGAGTGCACAAGTTAGGGTGCTAGGCTTAAAAACCCCGGTCCCCAGGGTGATTTAAATATTTAAACAACCGGTCCGCAATGTGTTAGGTCAACTGAAAAAATCCAATGACCTCATCGGAACTTGAACCCGCGACCTTCCGGCTTGGAGCATAACCCCTCAACCACTACGCTACCGCGTGCCCCTCCCTGTAACAGGTACAGGTACAGTTACATAATATTCAGTGATCGGTGTGGAAAATCGACTAATATTGGTCGTCGCCGAACCAAAATAAAATGAAGGTATGATCATACGATAGAAAATATATCGTTGAATAAAGAACCTGTATATACAAAATTATGATTTTGCCTGTGGTTGTGTATGGGTGTGAAACTTGGTCTCTGACATTAAAGGAGGAACATAGACTGAGGGTGTTCGAGAACAGGGTGTTGAGGAGAATATTTGGACCGAAGAAGGATGAAGTGACAGGAGGTTGAAAAAACTGCATAATGAGCAGCTTAATAACGTGTACTCTTCTCAAAGTTTATTAGAATGATTAAGTCAATGAGGATGAGATGGGCAGGTCATGTAGCACGAATGGAGAAGAAGAAGAAGAAGAAGAAGAAGAAGAAGAAGAATGCATATAGGATATTGATGGGAAAGCCAGAAGGAAAGAGGTCACTGGGAAGACCAAGGGTGGGTGGGTGGACGATATTAAAATGGATCTTATAGAGATAGGATGGGATGGAATGGATTTGATTGGTCTGGCTCAGGATAGGGGCCAATGGAAGGCTGTTGTGAACACGGTAATGAACTTTTTGGTTCCGTAAAATGCTATGAAATTCTTGAGTAGCTGCAGATTTAAGCACAATAGACCACTGTAGGTCGCGGTGCAAGGGCCGAGAAGGCCTACCCCTCATACATTCATTCATTCAGCTGCAGATTTGGCAGCTCCTCAAGAAGGGCTCAGCTCCATAAATAGGTAAGTATCATTACGTTATAAACGCATGAGAATTACATGGGTTTCTTTCTTGTGTGGGTGTGTATCTCACTCCACAGTTCTGTAGACAGGGGACTGTGGAGTATCGATTGTTCTTATGCTTCTTATGTGTTGTGGCATATTCTGGCGTTGAAATCTCCAGCAGTCAACTACGTATTTGTCACACTGTTTAGCGAGTTCAGGTTGTCACGTTTTAGAAGCAGGATGTTCAGATCTTCGGGTACGATTGGCTAGTGGGTTTTTAAAGACTGAGCAAACTCAGTAGCCAGCATTTCCGCATTAATATGACAGATTACAAACCAAACCGGAGGGGCGGATAGAAGTGATCAGAAGAAGAGGAAGAAGACGTAAGAAGATGCTGGATGACTTTGGGAATCAGAAGAGGATATTTTTATTTGAAGGAGAAAGCTTGAGATCGCATTAAGTGGAGGAACTGTTTTGGAAAAGACTGTGGACCTGTCGTCTGACAGATTAGCGATGAATGAATGACAGATTATGAAAGAGAGGATCATATTATTGAGAATTTTGAGTACGTTTAAGGTTTAAGTGAACGTTAATATTTATTTATGCCCATATTCAGACACGAGGGGAACGCGGTAGCGTAGTTGGTTGAGGCACTATGTTACAAGCCGGAAGGTCGCGGGTTCGAGTTCCAATGAGGTGGGGTTTTCAATTGACCTAATCCTTCCAGCCGCACTATGGCCCTGGGATCGACTCAGCCTCTAATTGAAATGAGCACCAGGAATCTTCCTTGGCGGTAAAGGGCGGCCAGTGAGTAAGGCTGACAACCTTACCGCCATCTGTGAGCCGATTGTCTAGATAATGTGGGACTATCAACGTCTCACAACCATATGGGCCTCCACGGCCTGTCACAGGGGTAACTTTACCTTTATCATATTCAGACACGGACGCAAGGTCCCTCATGCGGTCTGAGTAGTTCTGAGAACAGTGACTCTGCATATGAACATTGATGTAAGAAAACGTTCCTGTAATCTAACAAGTGTGTAGATTATATGAAAAAGATAATTCCCCCAAACATATAATGGCAGTATGTTTTATGAACGGCACGGGCACTAGAAGGTATTGGTAATGAAGGGGCGGGGGGCGGTCTTGGCGTGTTTTAAGACTTCCCGACATTTGCCTCGGAGGGCGGAGGAACAAAAAGAATTACTTGTGGGCACTCAAAGCAGGCGAACTCGGAACTGGTATCTTCCGGCTCGTTACCCTCCTAAAGGTTCATTGCCATTTTCACAAAAGTTCGTCACTGGGCCTTTTCCTTAGCCAGATTAATCCATTCCTCACCATCCCATTCTCACACAGAATTTCGCTTAGGGCCCATCTTCTCTTTCCAACGTTACAATGGTCATCATTCATAGGCGCCCTACCGAACTACTGGCCTGAACATTTAATTTAATTATTGTGTATTTTCTTGTCTGTTCATCTGAATAATACCAACTTTAGCGGATAGATGGTGTCACGCGGTCAGCGCAACGAATCCCCACGACCGTTAATTTTAGTTTTCTACACCGGAGCCGCCATTTTCCTTGTAATAGCTCCTCAATTATCCTCACGAGACTGAGTGAACCCCGTTCCAGACCCATTACTTCTCAGAAAATCTGTTAGCGTCGGGAATCGAACCACGACCTCTGGGTCTGGAGCCAGGAACTGTGACCACAAGACCACAGAGGCGGTCACAAAGTTGGCACTAACTTCGCCGACAAGCGGCGGTAGCTCGATCTGTATAGTTCGCTTGCGTACTAAGACCACGGAATTTAGTTTTTCATCTGAATAACTTTTCGACCATTTCCGGTAGGGCATTTGAATTAATCATTCTCAGTACCAAGATTGGACGAATGAAGCAGTTGATTAATCAGTATTGATTTATGTTATTTCGTATTTCAGTAATTGATATATTCCGTTCATTGTTTTTGACGCGGTAATTATACGGGAGACTGGGCCTGCTTCTTCGCCTGGCCGTGAGATGAATATGGTATTTTTTTCTCTCTTAAGGACTTATGTGCGTGACAAGAAAGGGCGGGTCTGCCTGTGTGTAATGGCGAAATATTGCGTTGTCAGACACAATGATAAGCTTCCGGACGCGCGCGGACAAGAGGCTAGCTAAGTGTTGCAGGGCTCCAACTACAGTCTCGCTTCCAGGATTTATGATAGTATTGTATTTGTTCAGTAAAAGAATGATTGAAATTGTGAGGTCTCTTAAATCGTTCTTTCATATTATATTGCTTCTTGTCCGCCATTATACGGAATTGTTTGACTGCAGTGTGCAGCCACCTGCTCAAGCGGGTTCCTCGCTTGCGGATTTTTCTAGCCTGAAGATGGAGGCAATACTTTCCGTCGAAACGTCGGCTCACACAAGATCTACATGGCTCCACATCTCGGAAGACGGCATTCTTCTGTTTTCACTTTTTTTTTTTTTTTGCTGCAGTGGTTAATGTCAAGACCCTCAGTATTCTCGTAGTAGCAAATTTTCAGTGTTAAAATATAATATTCTAATTGACAGTAGGTACAGTAAAGTAAAAGTAGAGTAAGTAAAGCTATCCCTGTAACAGGCCATGGAGGCCCATAGGGTTGTGAGACGCTGAGGCTCCCACATTTCCTAGACAATCGGCTCACAGATGACGGCGAGGTTGTCAGCCTTACGTGCCGGCCACCCTTTACTCCCAAGAATATTCCTGGTACTCATTTCTGTTAGAGGCTGAGTCGACCCCAGGGCCATAATGCGGCTGGAAGGATTAGGTAAATTGAAAAAATTCACTTCATCGCACTATGGTGCTGGGATCGACTCAGCCTCTAACAGAAATGAGTACCAGGAATCTTCCTTGGGGGGGGGGGTAAAGGGAGTCCGGCGCGTAAGGCTGACAACCCTACTGCCATCTGTGAGCCGATTGTCTACAACATGTGGGAGCTTCGACGTCTCACAACCGTATGGGCCTCCACGACCTGTTACAGGGATACCTTTACTTTTTTACTATTATCTCCCTTAGGTCCTCAGCACTCTCTTCTTATACACTTTCAGTCTTCTCCAAGTTTGACATCCATATAACAATTATTCTCGATATTGTCATACTATTATCAGCAACTTCTTATGCTGCAGTTGTTTGATTTGTGAAGGTTCCGATAATAGACTTTTTTGGATCTGTAAATGATCTGTGGGCTCCATAAAAGCAAGGAATCACTTGACCAGCTGAGTATATATCACTTCTTCAGTGAAGACTCTATGAAGAAATAGACGAGATTTAAAGAAGTAACTATGGAGACTCCGGGAATGTTGGTCGATCCTGCGGTGGAAGGTTTTCTGAAGAGAAATGCTTTATGAACGAGCAGCCCGACTGCCCCCATACGCAGTGACTGTACCGCTAGTTTTCAGAGCTGCCAGCTTGCAGAATCGCGGTAACACGCGCTGAAAGGATGAGTGAACATGCGCTGTGCCACACTTCAGCATGACATATGTCATTTCGTTATCAGTGACAGAAAACAGCAGAATGCTGTGACCATATGGTGGCACACCTCTGGGGATGGCGACGCGCCCCGGGGCAGGGCGACTCTCGTCTTGCCCATAAGAGGAATGAGCCCAGTCCGCCTGGCTGGAGGTCAGACCGCCTAGTATTTCCATCTCGCTCGTCGCGTTGGCCCTGGAGGCACGTGAACCCCGCCATGCCTCTCTACATGTCTGCCCATCCCATCTGAAACATCCCTGCGGGGTTAAGGAGAGATGTTTTAAAAAAGAAGGAGTGGAGATATGATCAGGAGAGTGAAGCCCAACCCAGCCCAGGTAGGGCCAGTCAGCCACCCGCCTCGGGCCGTAGCGACAACTTGGGGCCCAGTGTTGCCGGTAAGGACCAACATGAGCACCACTCATGCTCGTCACTGCACCCACTCGACGCCACTGGAGAGCGGATGTCCTGTCCGCCTACGTATAGTAGCTGGAGTCTCGCCGGTGCGGGGGTGTAGGCCTCTTATGACCACATTCCTTCGCCAGGTTCACGGGGTTGGCAACGTCGGCCCTGGAGACTGTCCACTTGTCTGGACTGCATACACTAGTGGTGTCCAAACTGTTTAGTTGTGAGCCATTACTGCATCTTCTGTGGGAGAGAACATTGCGGGACAGTAGCCCTAAGTAAAGGGTTCTGACACTCGGGATTGCTGGGTTTTTGGACTTTATTCATCGTCCCGTATTCTAAAAACTAGAAAACTCAACGTTTCGGAAAGTGGGTCTGTTTCCTTCCTCATGTGAGGGGTGGGAGACACGTATTGTGTTGGCTCCATTAGTGATTAACCAGAGACTGAGGTAAGTACTTTCTAACGGTCCCAACAGAGTAGGTATCTCCCACCCTCTCACCTGATGGCGAAAACATCCAGTTTCGGAAACGTGTTCTTTTGTGTTCTTTAGAATAGAGGGCGATGGAAATAGCCCGAAAAGACAGTGATCCCAAGCAGTCCTAGGTTTTGAGTGGTTTACCTGAATCAGTCAGGTGGAATGCTGACACGTCCTCTTGTCTTCTGTGATAAGGGTGGCTTCCCTGACTACGATTATTCGTGGGTTTCCTCAGTCCAAGACATTTTGTGGGACAGTATCTTGAAATTGATAGCGACGGCTCCATTCCACACTTTTCGGATCCACAATGAAAGATCAAGCCACTTAATCTACAATAAGTAGCCTTCATGATTTAGGAAGCTGTCTACAGACTGGACGACGAGAGGGGTCGGAGTTCGAGTCCCGGCAGGGTCAAGAATGTTTTCTTCTCCACGTCGTTCAGACCGGCTCTGGGGCCCACCCAGCCTCCTATTCAGTGGGTGCCGGAGGTTCTTTCCCTGGGGGTAAAGCGGCCGTGACGTGAAGCTGCCCACTCACCTCCAACTAGTGCCGAGACAAAGAACATGTGGATCTATACAACCACCTCCCCATACGCCTTCATGGTGTAATGCTTAATTAGTTAATCACAGGCACAACTTTACATTTACAGTTGAGGAAGCATCGTTAAATAAATTGAAAATAAAACTGAGTTTCCACGCCTCTTATGTTTCCATTGTATCTGATGGAGAGCTACAAGAGCTTGTATATTTTCACACGCCCAATTTCGCTGGAAACTGTGGCCTATATATTCCAGCAGTGATAACATCTTGAAAGGAATAAAAATGAAGAGTTCTGTCTTCTGAGATATAACGCCGTATTGCTTATTGAAAGTCATTCAACGTTTCGGAGGAACATATTGCTTCTATCTTCATGGTTGAAGAGTAAGTCAAGCAAGAGATCAGCATGAAGCAGGTTGCAAGCAAAACCGGTTTCTTACTTACCTTACTCTTCAACCCTGAAGATGGTAGCGACATTTTCAGCCTAAAGGCTGGTAAATTTTCGGCGAAGTACACGACGTGATACCCCATAAAACAGAACTCTCCATAATCACCGCTGTGAGAACTTCAGGTCCTGCGGAATAAAAATCGTTTGGCAGTGACAAGCATCGCTAGCATTTTGGGAATAGCCTTGAAACAATTAGGTCTAAAATTTGTTAAGTAATTTTACAACATAAGTCTTGATTTTCTGTTTTATGATCACGTATCAAAGAAGTTGATTCCATCTTTCAAATAGAGGCTAGCAGTCCGAAAACAGCTGGAAGGAACCATTGGCATTGTGTTGTATTTTAGCGTCCTGTTGCACTGATTTTCATCCATGATATGCATGTAATGGCCGTCTTGTAGTGCACCCAATTTCATATGGCACTTCTTACTACATGTTTCGGCAACATAGTGCCATCTTCAGGTTCGTTATTTACACTAAGCTATTACATTGTTTGCCAACTTGTGTCTTTCATAAAATTATTTAGAAAGTACATTATTCGTCAACTATAATAAAATTTGTATATACTAAAACTTGTTAAGATTATTCATCTACATGTCTTAATTCAAACTCGCGTATAGTATGGTTCGTCCACTATGGGAGTCGTTTCTGTGTGTACTGTGTCTGTGATGTGTCCTTCCTTTTTGGCTGCGAGCGTTGTAATGTTGGCATTGTACTAATAGGATAATACAATCATTGAAAAGCAGAAATTAGTTGACTGCTTGTTCATCACCAGTCGCTCATGAGTACCGAGAGTAATGGAGCATGAAACCAAATACATGGACATACATACGCAGATTAGATAATAAAATCTATGCTTGTAAACGTTGAGAGGTTATACATGAGCTGAGTTTCATCCAACTGGCTTTGTCTGGGCCATTTGCCAGGTCCTGACTTCATACAGCACTTCACGTGAGTCGTGAACATATGGTCGCTTGCTTCAGCCTCTCATGGCCCTTGGTAGTTTTCTCCTTGTCTGCAAAATGAACCCTCCCTCTGTTGATGGCTACTTCGGGCCCCTATCTCCCTGGATATTTTCCAACATGACCTGTGCATTATGCTTGCTTCGAAAGTAGTAATTTTTTTTTTTTAAGTTTCTTGGAGTGGGGTGAGACTGAGTCCACTTGGTTACGTCGGCCACTGCTTGGCCTATGCTTCGAAGGTAACGTAGCAAGCCAAGTAGCTACTCGTGTAACTAAACAACCTCACATCTTACATGACCTCTGAGTAATTCATCAACTCACTAAATATATAGCTGGTTAGGGAACATTTATTATAATTTCATGTACTTTCTACTAGTTCTACTTGTTACCACCTCTGTGGTCTAGTGGTCAGAGTTCCTAGGTACAGATCCAGATGTCCTGGTTCGATTCCCGGCGCTACAAAATTTTCTGAGAAGTAGTGGGTCTGGAACGGGGTCCACTCAGCCTCGTGAGCATAATTGAGGAGCTATTTCAAGGAAATAGCGGCTCCGGTATAGAAAACCAAAATTAACGGCCGTGGGGATCCGTTGCGTTGGCCACGCCACACTATCTATCCGCTAAAGTTGGCACTAACTTCGCCGACAAGCGGCGGTCGCTCGGCCGGTGTAGTTCGCTTGCGGATGAGAACCACGGAGTTTGGTGTATGTTTGTTCTACTGGTTATTATTTTACTAAAGTGATCATAAAATATTCTACTTATGGTATTTGCTGTTCATTGTCCAAAGCTCTCTCGTCGTTTTAGTCTTGATAACAGCTCCTAAATATTTAAATTTGCTAACAAGTTTTATATTCAGATGACTCACAATCTAGCGTAAAATTTTCTCTGCCAACAACTACTTATATAACTTTTAGCCCAGTCCTGCATTCCTCAATATCTTTGGTATCCGGTATCTCTCAAAACTTCAGTTACACATTTGCAGCACCTCTCAAAGTCAACATGTAAATTGTAGTGATGATGTCAAAGGTAAGGTCGTTTTGGATTTAAAGTAATCACTCTAGGCCAGTGCGTTATCTCGAAGCCAGAGGAAAGCCATTTCGACATTACGACGCGGAGAAGCCCGTCTGCAAGGGCCTGTTGCTGCACGTGCGGTCCCTGGGGAAGTACAAGTGGAGAGAGGGGCAGACACCCCCAGGGAGAAGGAGTAGGCGGTTTTATACATGCATGACACTGTCTACCTGGCGCCATGATCGACCCCAGGCTCCAATCAGGGATGCTGAATCATCCTTCCACGGTGATGCTTTCATATTTTGAGATTAAACTTACAAGCGAAGTGCACTGGATTCATTTTCTTCAAAGCTGCATTAGCATGATTCATAAATTGGCTTCTGCTTACAGTGTGTCTCTGGACATTGTTGATCGTCCTGTTTTTTTTTAAACACAGCGTTTCGGAGACTGGGTTCTGCCTCCTTCTTCAGGTGAAGCCTACTCGTTTAGGCCCAATCGAGAGAGCTAGTCTCTATTTCCGGACCATCGTCATAAACCTTTAGATCTTATTTAGCCCCCCCCCCCCTCGTCTGCGGCCTGTCCCGATATTCCAGCTCTTAGTTTTCCTAAACCTCTCTAGGGTTTGATCCAAAGCATCTTTAGGAATTCCGATGTGTCCATTTTGTATGAATATTACAGCCATATTTCTCTATGGTCTTGAATATTTTTCCCTGATACCTTCTACCGCACCAAGTCCCCCTAGCTCCTTTAAGATTAATATCTAGGCCTACAGGTTGCATATCCGGGAACACGCGGTAGCGTAGTTGGTTGAGGCACTATGCTACAAGCCGGTAGATCGAGGGATCGAGTCCCGATGAGGTGGATTTTTGCAAATTACCTAATCCTTCCAGCCGCATTATGGCCCTGGGGTCGACACAGTCTCTAACAGAAATGAGTACCAGGAATCTTCCTGTGGAGTAGAGGGCTTCTGCCGCGTGAAGCTGACAATCTTACCGCCATCTGTGAGCTGACTGTCTACATCAGGCATGTCCAACGCGTCGATCGCGGGACGATTTTTGGTCGATCTCATAGGCCCATAAGGAAATTATACGTAAAAAACATGTAAATTCACTTGTAATATAATATGATTATATTCAGATTTTGAAGGGAAAATACGTGTTAAAGTAGTCTCTACTTTCAATGTATGTTGCTTTTGCAACAAACATCATGTGTCGTGTTATTTTTACCAATATTTTTGCTTAAAGCGAGGTACTACGATAGGAGGGGGTGGTAGATCACTGGCAGTTTTGATACTAAAAAGTCGGTCACAACCTGTTTGAAGTTGGACATGCCTGGTCTAGATAATATGGGAGCCTCGACGTTTCACAACCCTATGGGCTTTCACGGTCTGTTACAAGGATAGCTCATACAAATTGCATATCCTTTAGTTAATATATTCGTCAGTTCTTAGAGTTCCAAGGCACTCACTTTGTCCCACTCGCATTCATGTTCCGAATGTGTTCAGCTTCATTTACAGCCCGTTTCCGCTTATTTAAGGAAAGAATATAGGCTTATGAGATCACTGTATGTCTATATCTGATTTAGTTTCCACCTTTCAGCTTATGAATCAGTTGATCTGTTCATAGGAAACTTGGTATGAACGTTATGTCATTGCAGAATTCCCGAATTTCCTGCTATCACTAGTAACAGCACAGCGGGTGAGTTATTAATGCCGTTAATACAGAGTAGCGAAATGAAGTGATCGGCTGAGCAACCGTAATCTTCTCAAGAACAATTCTGGTGCTTGAAGATATACGCTTGAAATAAACTCGTGTGTAAGATTTGAGGCTTTCACGGCGGTGACTATGAAGAAAGCAGTCTTCTGGGATTTGGCACCGTGTATATGTGGTGTTAACCGACGTTTCGGAGGAACGTATCGCCTCCATCTTCAGGGTAGAAGAAAAATATAAGAAATCTGCAAGCGAAGAGACCGTGAGAACCGGTAAAAGCAGACTGNACTGCTTTCTTCAAACTCATGTGTCTTCATGGCCACGCCCATTGAGAGAGTGCAGTTCCTCATATGTTGAAAATTACGCAGACCTACTTAAGTCATTTTACATCGATCAGTTTAAGCTGAATCAGGCGGACAGTCAGTGTTAAACTGAAGATCCTGTCATGCACTGCGACCCTTCGCGTCCGTTGGTACAATAACAAGCCTTACTTTAGGAATGAAAATTAAACTAACTTACTCATGGAGTTGAACCCTTCTTGAGGAGCCGCCAATTCTGCAGCAACTCAAGAAATTGTCAGCATTTTATGGAACCCGAAGGTTCATTACCGTTTTCACTAGAGCCCTCCACTTGTCTCTGTCCTGAGCCAGATCGATCCAGTCCATGCCACTACATCATGTCGTTCTAAGATCAATTTTAATATTATCCACCCACCTGCGTCTTGATCTTTCTAGTGGTCTCTTTCCTTCTGGCTTTCCCACCAATATTCTATGTGCATTCCTCTTCTCCCCTATTCGTGCTACATGCCCTGCCCGTTTCTACATCCTTGACTGATCATTCTAATTATACTTGGCGAATTGTACAAGATACTTTAGGAATGGTTACCTCACTTTACCCTAAGACGACCAGTTCTGATTCAAAGTACATCAAAGTCCGTACAAACATCACCAGTTGAAGCGCATCTAGCAGAAGGACAATTTTTGCTAGAAGAGCAAACATTTATCACAAAAAAGTCTTCGATATACCAAGCTGAAACTCGAAAACAAAGAATTTTCGAAAAAATAACACAATTTTGAACCAAGGTAAACCTGTATATATAACAGTATATCCAGTTGATACGTCCTGTTACGTAAGGTATGCAGTTTTAAGTATTCTAAAACTTAAGATGGTTATCGTGATAAAAGTGTTAAAGCTATCCCTGAACAGGCCGTGGAGGCTCACAGGGTCACGTTGAGGCTCCCACATTTTCTTAGACGATCGGCTCAAAGATGGCGGTAAGGTTGTCAGCCTTACTCACCCGCCGCCCTTTACCCCCCAGGAAGATTCCTGGTACTCATTTCTGTTAGAGGCTGAGTCGACTTCACGACCATAGTGCGGCTGGAAGGATTAGGTAAATTGAAAAAAATCCACTTCACCTGGCCTCGAACTAGCGACCTCCCGGCGTGTAGCATAGTGCCTCATCTAGCCACACTACCTCGTGTCCCGGTTATGATGATAATGATGATGATGATGATAATAATAATAATAATAATAATAACAACAATTCAGTAATACGAATCATGTTCTGAACGTATTCTTCCTGTGTATTCTTGTCTTGAAACTCATTTATATTCATTATTGATGCTAGTGTGAAACAGAAACAACCACTCTCGCGCCCAAATTTCTACTCTGTTTCAGAGCACACTAACCCCCAGGCGCTCTGAATGTAATGCTTGGGTCACAGACGAGTCGTAATGATCAGAAATTACGAAAAGGTAACAAGCGTTCGCTGGGAGGGGGAGACCCCTACGTTTGACCTGTAACACCGTGAGAAACCCAGTCCCACCTCCGACTGAGACGCGATGCTCTATGAGGGATCGCTTGTATCGTCAGTATTGTGTAGAACCAGGGATTGCTTTGCGTAAACTTTACTGCCCCGTGCGGTATGGGAACATAGACTGAGGGTGTTGAGGACAACATTTGGACCAAAGAGGGATGAAGTGACGGGAGATTGGAGAAAACTGCATACTTAGGAGCTTTATAACTTGTACGCTTCTCCAAGTGTAATTAGAATGATCAAGTCAAGGAGGATGAGATGGACAGGGCATGTAGCACGAATGACGAAGAGGAGAAATGCACGTAGGATATTGGTGGGAAAGCCGGAAGGAAGGAGACCACTGGGAACACCAAGGCGTAGGTGGGTGGACAGTATTGAAATGGATCTTAGAGAGATAGGATGGGATGGTATGGATTGAATTGAGCCGCCTCAGGATAGGGACCAGTGGAGGGCTCTTGTGAATATGGTAATGAACCTTCGGATTCCATAAAGTTCCATAAAGTTCTTGAGTAATTGCACAATTGGCGGCTTCTCAAGAAGGGCTCAGCTCCACGATTGAGTGAGTGCGTTATGGAACTGCACTTGTACACCTGTTCCGTCCGGGGAACATTTTACCCTCCAGTCGTGGATAAGCATAGTAGCGCTCACAAGTCGTTATCCTGTCAATTTCTGCAACAGGGTGCCTGGTCTCGAGGGTCGCCCTGTTTCGGACTGACTGCATCTCGGAGGACCCCGACTAAAGATAAATAAGTTCTCCAAATTATTCCTTGCAACTGAATGTGCGTTACACATATACCAATACATAAACAATATTGTCACGATTTGGGTAGGAGTGACATATAAGACGGATTTTGGATTGAATTATTGGATTTATTGACACTTTATACACATAACTCTGGATTATTGGCAATTACAGCGCTATCGCTGTTTCCACACTTTACAGCAAAGAATAATATCCTAATGACAAAGGATGAAAAGACACCCCATAAGTAGAGAAATACTGTATAAACCATACTGAGCCAAAAAACACCACATACTTATAATGGAAAAAAGAAATTAATGAATTCCCCAAATTAAACTTAGACACATCATATCCAATTCAACCACTTCTTCGTTGAACACGCACAAGGATCGTCTTCACTAGTCGTATCCTGGCAACGTCTCACTGTAACTTCAGATCACACATGAAGTCATCTTTGCGAAGTAGCGTAGTTGGTTGAGGCACTATGCTACAAGCCGGAATGACGCGGATTCGATTTCCGATGAGATGGATTTTTTTTTTCAGTTTACTTAATCCTTCCAGCCACACTATGCACTGTGGTCGACTCAGCATCTATCAGAAATGAGTACCAGAAATATTCTAGAGGGTAAAGGGCGGCCTGCGCGTAGGGCTGACAACCTTACCGCCATCTAAGAGCCGATTGTCTAGAAAATGTGGGAGCCTCGACGGCCTGCTTCAGAAATACTATATTTATTTGAAGAAGAGGACAAGCCTTGGATAGCATCTGATCTATTCCTGTTTACTTCGCACTAGCATCGAGGTGATGAACACCTTCACAGCAGTTGAACTTGCAGTTGCCTTGCTGAACACACTCAAAATGAACAGGAGGAGAATATATATAGAAATTACTTAAATTTTTCATAAAATCTTCATGGATACTTTGTGATTTCAAGCAGACGTGTATATCAGTGGCATTGCCGCCTAACATACGTACATTAACTCGGGTCATGCACAGAAAGCGCGAGCTGCCTCCGAGATACGTGCCACTTGTTTAACTCCGAAACCAACATGGCCACAACTCACAGGGCCGCTCTGTTTGCAATTGGAAAAATATTATTGCACTGTAACCAGACTGCAAACAGTGATACTGTGCTAATGGATGAGTGTAACGCCTGTCTGTTGCCTTTCTTTACACATCGAGACACAATTGAATGCGAACCTGCGTGTCTTATTTATGATGTAAATAAACAGGTATTATATTTGTATGTAAATGATTGTTTTTGTTTCCACTTATCGCCTTCTGCATGTAAATGGGTATTTGTATGTTTGTACACGTCAGCGTGTGGAGAATTCGTCATTCAGTTCCTTTGCCTGTTAGCACTTGGCGCTAATGCTTGGACTCTTCTGTTAGACGATAGTTGTTAATAGTGTAGCAGTCCCCGGAGGTATTTGGGATCTGGACATAGCGACAACTTGCGACATAAAACGATTACTTTAAAAAGACTGCATTCAGAGAATGGTTCAGTATGTCCAAGTACTTTTAATTTTCATGAAAATTGTCGTACATGCTTGGAATGTACGATGAAGTTATATTCTAATATATACGAATAGGTTTAGCAGTGTCATAAGTTATTTTTATTGCTGTACCAAGCCTCTCATTTCCCTAACACTGCTAGTTTGCAACATAAGAGCATGGCTGACCGGACTATATATGTATTTCAAGAAAACCGAATGGTTGGTAGTAAAGTAGGCTCTCTACTTTTAATACGACATTTCTAAACCTTTTTCCGTCGCTATATAAGCCTCTGAGTGAAACTTCAGAGTAAAATTTCATGTATGCCTTTTCAGTTTCGAGTTTTGTTTCTGTGTACATGTTATCATGCAGTGCAGATACAAGGTACAGTGTTTCACGTTTTAATCAGTATTCATTTATTCCAGGCACAGAAAAGTCTCAAAGTAAAGATGCCAAGAGTTGTGTTTGACAGTACATGATATACATTTCACGTACCCCCACATAAGGCTTAACGTGTCCCCTGGGGGTACATGTACCGGCATTTCAGAACCGCTAGTCTATTGCCAAGAACAAAACTGGCAACTCCTACATAATGCAGAGTCACAGATTTCAGACCGCCGCCTCCACGCATTCAGTCATGAAGTCATGCTTAGGAATGCGGATTACTTTTCCCTGTACGGTTATTTAGGAAACATTTCGAGAGTCCAGAATTTTCTCTTCTCCACGTCGTCCAGACCGGCCCTGGGGTCCACCCAACCTCTTATTGAATGGGTACCGGGGGTTCTTTCCGCGGGGGTAAAACTGCGGGGGCGCGAAGCTGACCAGTCACCTCCAGCTAGTGCCGAGGCCAAGAAATTGTGGATCTATACATCCACTCCCCCATACGCCTTCGTAGCGTAGTGCTTAATTCGTTGAGCGCAGGAACAAATATTCCTCCTTAAGAAGCAGAATCGCTCAGTCAGTCAAATTCGGCGCTCCGGAGGTTTTCTGACAATATGAAAAACCATTGGAGCATAATCTGAGCGAATGAACCGAGTCTGTATCCTCATACCCACTGCCTTTAAGTTCCATTTAAATATTCTCCTATTGTCTACGCCTAGCTCTTCCGAGTAACTTTTTGTATGCTTTTATCTTATCGTCGGGGGCACGCGGTAGCGTAGTTGAGGGGCTATGCTACAAGCCGGAAGGTCGCGGGTTCAAGTCGCGATGAGGTCATTGGATTTTTTCAATTGACCTAATCCTTCCAGCCGCACTAAGGCCCTGGGGTTTACTCAGCCTCTAACAGAAATGAGTACCAGGAATTAATTATGTAATTTTCCTGGGGAGTAAAGCGCGGCCGGCGCGTAAGGCTGACAACCTTACCGCCATCTTTGAGCCGATTGTCTAGATAATGTGGGACCCTCAACGTCTCACGGCCTGGTACAGTGATAGCTTTACCTTTTTATCTTATCGCCCCCACGAGTGCTACATAACCCGCCAATGTCATTTATGATTTCATCAGCCACAGAATATGCAGTAAAGTGAATATTTTGAAACTTTATATCAAAGTGATTTTCATGCAGTTAAACCACGATATTGTCTAAATTTGCAAGATTTTGGGCAACCCTGTCTGATGAAGGAGCCTCGATAGCGCCGTCGGTATAGCGACTGGCTTGGGCTGGACGACCGAGGGGTCGGAGTTCGAGTCGCGGTAGGATCAAACATTTAACTTGGGCCCATCCAGCCTCCTATTCAGAAGGTACCGGGGTCTCTTTCCCCGGGGGTAAAGTGGTCGGGGCGTGAAGTTGACCACTCACCTCCAAGTAGTGCCGAGGTCAAGAAAATATGGATGTATATATCCACTCCACCATACGCCTTCATGGCGTAGCGCTTACTTTGTTAAGCACAGGAACAACTTTACCTATGTGATTAAAACGTTTAATGATAAAATGCATACAGATGGTATCAGCTGCTACACAGATTATCTTCCCTATTGTGGACATGTCAAGACGGATACACATTTCGATCATGCTCGACATGTGCATACAAAGACGGTGAAATATCCGTTTTACTGAGTTATCATTTGCAGCAGGGCTCTAATCCCGCAGTCAGTTTGTCATGTACATATTAATAATTGTGGCTTCCCCTTATTAGGTTAAAAAACCTTCCACATAACGGCCTTACATTTGTACTTATCGCGTTAACGCTATTGTATTGCTGTTGGTGCAGCAGTTGGCTGCAAGTAGCAAGTCCTATATAACTGACAGTCTCAACATAAGCCACGGCACTAACATTTCTTATTAAAAAAAAGTGTGTCTGTTTAGAGAGCGTGTCGTTTTTATTCTTCTGTTTCAGAGAATGTATAGATAAATATTTGTATCACGACATGTGGCTCTGCTAGGTAAATGGGATGAATAAAGAAACTTTACGTCGAGGATAACGAATGTGCTCCTAGACGCCGCGGAAGGGCTTTTTGCTTCGTAATTCAGTCACTGATGAACAGTTCTTCATATTTCTCTGTAAATCTGAAGATATTTCTTTAACAAGCACTGCTCCACCATTGCATCATAAGATCAATAGTACGCGGTAGTGTAGTTGGTTGAGGTACTATGCTACAAGCTGGAAGATCACGAGTTCGAGTCCCGATGAGGTGTTCTTTTTTCAGTTGACCTAATCCTTCCAGCCGCGCTATGACCCTGGAGGTGGACTCAGCCTCTAACAGAAATGAGTACCAGGAATCTTCCTGGGGGGCAAAGGGCGGTCGGCGCGTAAGGCTGACCTTACCGCCATCTGTGAGCCGATTGTCTAGAGAAAAAATATGGGAGCCTCGACGTCTCACAACCCTATGCGCCCTCACGGCCTGTTACAGGGATAGCTTTACCTGAGTCTAGGCTACATGGTGTTACGCCCCATCTACTTCTAGAACCAAGGCGTCATCCTGAATTAGTGACGTGGACCGTTATGTCATCGTAGGAAATTTATTGGATTATATTTTCAGCATACTTCCGGCATTCGTACGCCGGTGGGAAATTCAAACAAGTTTGTAGAGGACTTTGCTTGCCATAGGGTTGTCTGCACAAGGTATGACGAACCTTGGTTTGTAAAGTAGATGGACTTGCCTCATCCCATCTACTGTTACCATTAACATCACAACCGCTAGAGCGGTTCTCAAGTGCTGTCACGAGATGCATCCATGAATACTTTATCTAAGGCTCTACAGTCCTTTGTTGGACCTTGGCGGCTTCTTCTGTTTCTTAATCCTGTACACAGTCGATAGCTTCGTAACTTGTACTCTTCTCCAAGTATAATTAGAATGATCAAGTCAAGGAAGATGAGGCGGGCAGGGAATGTAGCACGAATGGGGGAGGCGAGGAATGCATATAGGGCATTTGTGGGAAAGCCAGAGGGAAAGAGACCACTGGTAAGAACAAGGCGTAGGTGGGTGGACAATATTAAAATGGATCTTCGAGAAATAGGATGGGATGGTATGGATTGGACTGGGGAGGGCTCTTGTGAACACATTAATGAACCATCGGGTTCCATAAAATTCTGGGAAATTCTTGAATCGCTGCAAAATTGGCCGCTCCTCAAGAAGGGCTCAGCTCCATGAGTATATATGGTCGGTAGGACTCCTTGGACGAGTGATCAGCCTGTTGCAAGGTCGCTACCTACACACAGGACGGTACAAACACAGGATAAACGCACACAGACATCCATGCCTCGAGTGGGATTTCAACCCACGATCGCAGTGTTTAAGCGGGCGAAGACAGTTCATGCCTTAGACCCCGCGTACACTGTGAACGGTAGTTCCATGAATAATACCAGATAAAATTAGCTACACACCAATAACTCGGACCTAGGGCTTAATGCGTTCCCGAAAAGCGGTCGTAAGGCAAATTCGTTATAACATGGCTACCAGATCATTTGGAAACATGGCTGAGTTGAAAAATTTGGGAATGACATTAAAACACAAAAATTTAATTCTTGACGACGTTGAGAGGAGATAAAATTCTAGGGGATGGGCTTGTTGCTACTGTCCAGTTCAGAATCTTATATCTTCCCGCCTGCTTAAAAAGGCAAGAGAATAGAAGATACAAATTTGTAATTTTGCCTGTTGTTTTGTATGGCTGTAATATTTCATCTCTCACCTTAAGGGAAGAACAGATATTGAGTGTTTGGAAGCAGAATATTTCGATCTAAGGGGAAGGATGTAACAGGAGGGCAGATAAAATTTCGTTGTGAGAAGTTTCATAAAATGTACTTTTCGGCGTAGGAAGGAAGAGAAATGCATACAGAATTCTTGTTAGGAAAACCTGAATGAAATATACCTCTTGGAAAATCTAGGCATAAGTGGGAGGATAATATTAAATTTGACCTTACAGATATAGAGCTAGAGGGTGCGGGTTGGATTAAGTACGCTCAGGGACCAGTGGCGGACTCTAGTGAAATCAGTAATAAATCTTCAGGGTTCGTAAAGTCTTAGTTAGTTAGTTAGTTAGTTATTTAGAGAGGGTGGGTTTCCCCATGCACCGCGACCAGTTTGATCTATTGTGCTTCCCTCTATGATATTCTACCAGTCTCTATACCCTACCGATAAATGGTGCGTACCATCAGTCCCGCCGAGCAAGCGAGTTCGGCCACTTGCTTAGCGGTGTCTATAATGCTTCCCCCAACTATCAGAGGCCTTAGAGACTATTGTTGGGCGGGAANACCCGCGTACTACGAATCATGAGGTGGGAACGTTACCTCTAGACTACGGGGGCCGCTTTCGTAAAGTCTTACTAATTTCTTGATTAACTGAGTTAACTGTTAGTTCTGAAAAAAGAAATCTGCTTCGTGTAGTTAGTACAGATAGACACAAATGACAAGATACAAATTTACCAGGCTCGCATCGTGGGCTTAATTTCAAGACGTAAGTTCAGAAGAACTCGGAATTTTAGCAGGAATTAGTCTATGAAGGTCGCTTTTGAATCGGTAGTTGCTCTACGGGACTTTCTGTGCCCTGGGTCTAATTGCAGTAAGAGAGCGGCGTCGTTTCTGTGCGTGTGTCACGACTCGTAATCTGCTCTCTAGCGGGTCAATTCAATAGTCATCTTCGGGAAGAGCGCTAGACCCGTGGAGTCAGTGATCCCGGAACCGGTAATGTTCTAACGGCCGGAAAAAGCAGAACAACGCTCTGCCTACAGAATGACACAATTTCTGTTGCCCTAGATACAATTGTGCGTCTCGTGTGCGAGATATCGCTGTGGCTTTACATAATTATATCTACTGCATGCTGTTTGCTCATAACATGACACTAAAAATAAAGCTTGAAATGAACGGCTGTATAGATTTGAATGTAACATTGTGGCGTATCTACCCGTTGCTAGGCAACGACCGCGAAACAAACGAGACAACGGTAATTGGTAGGCAGCGGCCCTTGCGCAGCAGTGGAAGTACTGTTGGCAGCGCCGTTTTCTATGTGGTCTGCTCAGATGCTGTATCACGCGGCCATCTGAGTTCAATTCTGTTAGTGCAGTATAGTCAGTGGAGTTAGTGAGTGGAGTGGAGTGAGCGAGTTATTTAGAGGACTGCTGAGGTTCAGTTCTTGTGAGCTGTTACTGTTAGAAGGTGGTAGCTGAGGCACGGGAATAGTTCCGGAATCTAGAGTAAGGGGAACGTCCTCATTTGGAAGCCGTTACCAGACAACAACTTGTGAAGACACGGTAGACTGAGAAGACGTTGAGCATGCTGTAGTGAACTGACGAGTCTGTGAATTAGTGATAGCATTAGAGTTACTTGCAGTTACGGTCTGTAAGTGCTCAATAAACCTAATTACTTATCCGAATTTTGTCTATAGGCACTCATACACGTGACAGTATGTAAGCCTGACGTCATATTCCTAAGTATGTAGGGGAAGAAGGGGAAATGACGCCAGGCGAATAGTAACGGAACCAGTATTTGTCGCAAGTAATTATGAAAATATCGTGGAGGTTCGTCGTCATTTGGGTGGTGAGCACTGTATCACGTCAACCGTGTACCATTGCCACCTTGAAACCATCGAGGTCTGTCTCAGTAGGCTGTAAGAGCTCCAATAGTTATCGCGTGTCAGTTGAGACACATGAATATTCGCACGGGTCACAGTTTAAGAGTCTTATTATTACAATAATCAGCTGCTATTATTAAAGTTTTACGTCACTGGATACTGTGTTTTTTCTTCTTTCTGGAAAGAGTATTAGAAGGCTTATTTGTTTGATTTCTTTAACTTTACTCCGCAATGGACGAAAACACAACATTTCGCGTAATTGCGTCACTGTCGATTAGGCTGATAACACCACCTGCTTTATTTTGCGTTTTATCAAATTTTAAGTGGGAATAAATGAAAACTACATTTTAATTAGCGAGATTACCTTGTTTAGTACAACCTAACCGTCCCGTCACCCTTTCTATCGTATACTTTTGATTCTTTATTTTTTCTTCCAGTATCTTGGTCTGAAATTCCGTTAGCGTGCTTTTGAGATCACGCTGAAAACGTGCAAATGTATCACGGCGCAGTGAACACCAGAATCTTTAAAGCTCGCCTCGTCTGCTGTAAATTCTAGGACTTCTTGCAGCTGCTTCCAGGATATATATGGTATTCCTTGTAGGATATTTCGTGACTGTTTTTTTTTCCTTGGCACTACAGCCCCAGTGGGCCTAGGCCTACTTCCATGAACTTCTCCCTTCACCTCGGATTTTCCAGACCTTACACATTCGGTAGGACTCCTTGGGCGGGTGATCAGCTCGTCACAAGGCCTCTACCTGTACACAAACACAGAAAAGCGCACATACACAAACTAAACATCCATGCCCTGAGTGGGATTCGAACCCACGATCGCGGTTTCCAAGCGAGCGAAGACAGTGACTGGGTTAGTAGAGAGAAATCTCCCTGAAGAAGCTTGGGCGAAATGCAGTCTTGCCTTCGGATGTTGGAAAACAACCACAAGGAATCGTCCGTTTACAACAAGTTGATTTTGGACTAAATCGCCTTTGCAGATTTTTTTTTTTCAAATATGTAAGGAACACAGGATGCAGAATACTTGGTAAGGCAGAACGGCTGGAAAGAGCTGGTTTTCTGTCTGAGGAGGAATCCAGGCTTAATTCCGAGGAAAGCAGAAAATCTTAGCTATGAGCAAAGAAACTTTACATGATTCATTCAAACTTCTGAGGTAAGCAATGGACGGTATGAAGTTGCACAAACGGCCTCATTTAGTACACAGTGTGGACGAGACGAGACCGAAACTGACTTACAATTCTGGTAATGGGAAGCTGTTGGCTGTGAGAGGCAGTGCATGCATTCGCAGAGAAAAGGGAGAAACCGTGATGATTGTGGTCTGCAGGAGTGCATGTGGAAGCTGTTGCATTCTCCCAGTGGTTCTGTGTAAGGACAGGTGCAGAGGAGTTAAGGTAAAGCTATCCCTGTAACAAGCCGTGAAGGCCCATAGGGTTGTGAGAGGTTGAGGCTCCCACATCTTCTAGACAATCGACTCAGAGATGGCGGTAAGGTTGTCAGCCTCACACGTCGGCCGCCCTTTGCCCCCCAGGAATATTCCTGGACTCATTTCTGTTAGAGGCTGAGTCGACCCCAGGGCCATAGTGCGGCTGGAAGGATTAGGTATATTAAAAAACTCCACCTCATCCGGACTCGAACCCGTGACCTTCCGGCTTGTAGCGTACTTCCTCAACCAACTACGCTACCGCGTACCCCAAGTACAAGAGGGTTTGAGTTTAAATAATTATGTTGCTGGAACTTACTTTCCTTAACTAAATTCTCATTTTTATAACTTGTATTTGAGTGAAACTACTTCGGATATGACTGGTGTTAAAATACTGCCTGCACGGCAATACCGCCATTTTGCCTTTTCTCAAATTCACTTTCCCAAGAGTGAAGATTTTAGAAAGCACTGTAATCTCTGGAACTCTGAAGGCTGTAGCTTCCTAAGAAATCAAGGTTTTGATAATTTCTACCGTTTAGTTTGAAATTTGTGTATGATTAACTGAACTGAGTGTCATTCAAGTACTTAGAATCGTCCATTTTCACCATTTCTTTTATGAAGAAAACGTCGTTTCTTCGCGTCGTGTGGTGCCTAGACACCGTCATGTTGAGCTCTTATATATTGTCAACTCGAGATAAATACACAAAATACCATTACAATATATTGCATAGATATTATTGCTTGCATGCAGATGGAAGCTCTCGAAATGCCCGTGGGCTCAATAATTTCATTTGCAGTAAAACTCGTATTCGGGGGGACTGATAAAGTTTTATGTATACTGCAGAGTCGTTCCAAATGATCTGCCATTTTGTGCTTCAAACCCCATGTCCAATTGAACGCTTTGCAAAATTAGCTCTCGTTATCAGTCCGCATTCATTATCACCGCGATAAGTCAGGAAAAAAAGTGTTGATAGTATTTTGTAGCCTGCTACACCGGTTGCATAAAGGTATACCTCCACACCCTTATACATTTTAATACGTGTATCTTGCTGCATTAAGTAATTTTCACAAAGATGCCAAAATATTACTTTTGTAAAATATGGCAACTGAAGACTTGTCAATACTTACAAACATTCTTCTTATTTGATATACTGTAACGGATTTGATCAACACGTTACGAGGCAACGGCTCTGTAAACACGGTCCAACACGCAATGATAGAGGGAGCTATGTTTTCTGTATATCCAACCTGCGCGCCAATAGACTGGCTGGATAGGGATCACGTGATATGTACGTGTATTTACTGTAGGTCTGTGCCGATTCCGCGGCTATATAAGTAAGCGACAGAATTCGTTCAGGGCAGTTACGAGTTAAGAGTAAGTAGTAGCGACAGAAGCACGCGAACAAACAAGCAGTAAGCTCTTGGGGTACAGGGAAGTACAGGAAGTCAGTCTGTGAAGATTGAACGTGTGATTTGAATACCTTATGTCTGCTATAGTGCAGTGGTATTGGGAATGTGTGATTTAGCGATACTTTTATAGTTCCTGTTATAAATCCATGAAGACTAGTGGAGATAGGCTGAAGGGAGTAGCGTGGAGTGCTTTGTAGTGTGAATATCAGTAGCAGTGTTATAATTAACTGTAGTTACGACGCGCAAGTGGTCAACAAATCCAATTACCAATGCAAACCCGCGTCTTAGTCACTGTGGCACGTGACGACAATATACAGAATGTCCCAGGTGTTTGGTGCCATGCTTCAGGAGCATACTGAGGGTTCCCTATAGAACAACTTTGAAATAGGACCCCATGTCCGCAAAGGTAAAATAGCAGTGCTAGGGCGGCATTTAATAACATTTTGTTTAAACTTGGCGCCTCAATGTTGAAGAGCATGCACAGGCATATTACCCCCTGCAAACTCTTAAGACTTACCTGCCAGAGTAGATGTTGAAATTGGCGCCCTCCATTTTCAACGCATGCGTTACATCGACGTAAGAAACTTTGGCTCACCCTTTCAAATTTTCCAGGTGTCTCATAGATCAGGCTTTTCACGTGGCCCCAGACGATATAGTCCAGAGGTGTCAAGTCTGGGGATTGGGGTGGCCAAGGCACTGGGCCTCCTGTTCCTATCCAACGACCATCCATGTAGTCTGGTGATACAATGCTGAAGTGTGCCGGCTCTCCGTCATGCTGTATCCACATTTGCCTCCGCACAATCAGTGGCACGTCTTCTAGCAAAGTCGGAAGGATACGTTCCAGGAACACCTTGTAAAAGGGCCCATTGAGTCGCGGTGGTAGGAGAAAAGGCCCAGTCAAGTGATCGCCAATGATACCCGCCCAGACATCAACAGAAAATCGCGCCTGGTGGTAACCAACTATAGTAACGCTGGGTTTTCGTCAGCCCAATCGTGGCTGTTTCGACAGTTGAACCAGCCATCCCTTGTAAACTGCGCTTCATCTGTGAATACCACGTGATTCAGGAAGTTAGGCTGATGTAGACACTGGTTCAGTATCCACTGACAAAATTGAACTCGTGGTACGAAGTCAGCTGGACCTACGTCGTGTACTCGCGTTGGATGATACGGATAAAGCTGTTGGTCATGCAGGATCCTCCAAACACTTGATTTTGATGTCCGCACAATCTTGGCAATGGCACGAGCGCTGGTGGATAGCTGTCCCTCTATGCAATGCAGTTGGACATTGAGGCGCCAAGTTTAAACGAAATGATTTTAAATGCCGCCTTAGCGCTGCTATTTTACGTTTGCGGACTTGGGTTCCTGTTTCAAAGTTATTCTATAGGGAACCCTCAGTGCGCTCATGAAGTATGGCACCAAACTCCTGGGACACCCTGTATGATCTGCAGTTAAATAGAAACTGTCTTCGAATGAAGATATATGGAATCTCCATTTAAATCCTCATATTGAGAAGCTGGTAGTCGCTTAGTTGGTCAAGAAATTTCTCGTCTTATATGTGACCTGAAGGCTTATTACTGCCCTTTCCCACCTGTGTACTCTCCGATCAGGACCCCATTTTCAATAAGTGAAATTTAGTTCACAACCTCACACACCATTTCCTAAATATCAGTTTAGTTCTGCCCTTCAATCTAAGCCTAGGACTCCAGAGTTATCCTTTTCCTTCAAGGGGGTCCATTCCGACTAAAATTCTCTTTTATGAATATCACATGAGTCTGCATGCATACTGCGTGTCCCTCCCGCCTCATCCTCCTTGACATGTGAATTATAAACCTCATGGCGAAGAGTAGGTACACAAGTTAACTAAAACTGCAGGATAATAATGACATAGTAGGCTTATATGTTTCTCTAGATCCTAGGTAGATACAAGACAATATACAAAATTTTGCTTTGAATATTTCGTTGGAAGAAATCCCTTTGGAGACTTAGTTTGTAAGTGTGAGGATAATATTGCAGTGGATCCCGCGTAAGTAAAGGTAAAAAAAGATAAAGTTATCCCAGTAACAGGCCGTGGAGGCCCATAGAGAGGTTGAGGCTCCCACATCTTCTAGACCAGCCGTGTAAAACATGCGGCCCCCATAGCCACAAAGTGCGGCCCCTCAACTTTTAGAGCTAATTGAGATTAAAATCAATATTATCATTTTAATAGAAATATTTTTTTGTAAAGGCAATTTCCCAACAGACCAGACGACAAGAAGTCTCACGCAGACATAAATTAGTAGGCTGCAGGAAATTCAATGTTTTGCTATTTCTAACACAATTTCTTGTGTAATCTCTCTTTTTACATATTGAAAAGTTGTTTGATACTCGTCAAAAATGGCATCCTCTTGCTTTTTAAAACTGTAAGATATGTGACTTTAGGTAATTATATTGAAAGTATTCCTAAGTAATAAATATTAAATTTCCTTGTATCAAAATATAATGTATATTTCTATTTTGAAGTGCGGCCCTGGACTATTATTTATAGGGCTTAGGTGGCCCTCTGTACAAGTTAAGTTTGACATGCCTGTTCTAGACAATCGGCTCAGAGATGGCGGTAAGATTGTGTAAAAATAACTTGTTAGGAAAACGAACACAAAGCCTCGGACCTGGAAGGATTAGGTAAATTGAAAAGTATCCACCTAATCGGGACTCGAACCCGCGACCTTCCGGCTTGTTGCATAATGCCTGCTGAACCAACTACCCTACCAGGTACCCATAAGAATATATGAACCGGGTTGAACTAGTGGGCTTATATTAAGAGGGTGACGGACTTTCGGGTTTCATAACAGCAGCGACTTTCTTGTTTTCCTGTATGTGTGCTGGACACGTATAGAACGGTGGACGATATCAGAAGACAGTACTATAAATGATGATGTCATCCTTCTGGGAAAGACGTATTCTTCAGAATGGAACGCAGGGTAAAAACTGTTGTGCGAGACCAATTTCACGGACGTAGCGCCGATCATTAGTAATCCAACAATTCCCAGAAACACATTTGCACAGCCAGCGTGGTCACTGGATTTAGGGGTATACAAAAGCTATGAATCAGTCGATTAAAATCTTTAGTTTCATCTTGGTCAGTTTATCAGCAAATAAATTATTTAATGAGATACTGTTACAGAGACCGCTTCTGTGGTCTAGTGGTCAGAGTTCCTGGCTGCAGATCCAGAGGTCCCGGTTTCGATTTTCTGAGAAGTAGTGGGTCTGGAACGGGGTCTTCTCAGGCTCGTGAGGATAATTGAGGAGCTATTTCAAGGAAACAGTAGCTCCGGTCTAGAGAACCGAGACTAACGGCCGTGGGGATCCGCAAACCACGCGATACCCTCTATCCGCTAAAGTTGGCACTAATTTCGCCGACAAACGGCGGTCGCTCGGTCGGTATAGTTCGCTTGTGGACTACAGGCCACGGAAATAGAAATGCTTACGTCAGGATAGTATAGGCCTGTTTATAGTGTGTCTAGCATTGAGCATACATTACAAGTTTTATTGTCAGCGCCACCCGTGAGGACTCTTATTGGTTATTGTATTTTTTCCCATTGAGCTGTAACGTAGTTATGTTTGTTCTATATGAAAGCGGCGCAAGCAGTTTTATTTATTGGTTGAGCTATTACCTTGACTTCGATGACGATGATAACATAATGCAAGAAGTTCTGGGAAGAACTAATCGCCTACTTGCCTTTGACACGACACGGGTCGCATAAAAAACGAATAATTAAGGGGGATACACAGGCACACAGACAGCAAGATGATCTTACAAGCCTCCTTTTATATTATCACATATTACGGAGTTTACGTGACTAATAATAATGGGTTTTGGATTTTATGGTTTGGTTTATTGGCACAGTCAATTATAACAGCTGAAACACTGAACTCCTGAACGACGTTTATCTGACGAAGCTTTAATCTCATCTCGGACTGATCTCTACTACTCGAATTGAGTCTATTGTTAGTCTGACCGACCATCAGTCGGCTAGTCTGTCTGGGAATAAAGCACCCATCTGGAACTTACGACCAGTTTTTTATTACTGTCAGACAGTTGCGGGTTTGTTGTTTTGGGGCTCTCTCTGACGAGAGGACGGGACTGTCGTTTACAGTTGCTGCTGGCCGTCCCCAGCGAATTTTTTCTGGAATCCGAATCCCTTGCGACTCGCGACCATATTTACTACTACTACTACTACTACTACTACTACTACTACTACTCGAATTCAAGTCGAAGGCAGAGTCACATTGCGACTGACGGTCAGTCAGTCAGTAAGTGTCGAACCCTATCTGGGGCTCATAACCAGATATTTATTACTGTTTGACAGTTACGGTCTTGTTTTTATGGGGCGCCCTCTCTGACGAGAGGACGGGTGTATCTTTTGTATATGCTGCTGACTGACTGCTAAATTGCCGCTGGTCCTCCCCAGCAAAAATTTTCCTTGGTTCCGAGCCCCACGGGACTCATGGCCATATTTTACCGTCTGACGGCTCTGGGAGTATCCAGACTTCTCTCTGTCCTCCTGCGGCCGGGATAGAAGTCACCATTCCCAAGGGTTCCATTTTCATGAATGCGTTGTCTCGGAAACGTGCATGAACCGTTGCCTAGCAAAATAGACAATTCTTGTCTGGCTCCAATATTCCGACTTTTAGGCAGTGGTTACAGAGCGTTGCTCAGAAATCGACTGTTCAAGCTTGTTGTTCCGAAAACGTATTTTAATAAGCCGTTGTCTAGCAATGGATTATTCCTTTCGATAAACGCAACGGTTTCCCCATTGTTTCAACTTGTAGTACCATGATGCCTATTGCCAGCCCAGTACATTCCAAGACGCTGTAAATCTGTATGCATCGTAGCTTTTCTCATTTAACTTATTCATGGGCTTAACTCGTGGCAAGTACTGCACCTGAGCCACCTGCCTGGTCCCTGCAGTGTCTCACCATTTTGCTACACAGTCGCACCATTGGATACCCGATAGTTATAACTTGTTTTCGTTAAAATTTATCCAGTAGCATTTCATAACATGAAAATACAGTCACTTGAATTTTTTTGGTGTATCTCCATGTATTTGTACAATCAGTCCAGTATGGGCTATAAGTACATCTTATGTGAGACTTAATCTAAAGCTTAAATACTAAGAGAGAACATGTCGGGGAGAGTAATGCTCCAGTGAGCATTCTCTACGGATCTATTTCGAGTGTGACTTTGTTATTGTGTGTATTGCATTTATATGAAGCGCGTCGTTAGGTCGGTTGGTTTATGCCTTTTGAGTCTTCTGGGCTCGTCTGCGTCGTTTAATAATATGGTTACCAGTTTATTTGAGTGTGCTGTCATCTTGTATTTGTATTTGCGGCTGATGTTTGTGGTTTCTTCTCGTACTGTAGATGTGCCTAGATCGGCATGTAGTAGTCTGTTTGGGACGTACCACGGTGCATTGCCTATGGCGCGAAGTACTTTATTTTGGAATCTCTGCAACATTTCTGTGTTGGATGTACTTGCAGTTCCCCATAATGGTGCGCCGTAAGTCCAAATAGGCTTCAGTATTGCCTTGTGTACTAGGAGTTTATTTTCGGCAGACAGTTCTGACTTCCTGCCAATTAGCCAATGCATCTGACTAAATCTGATGTCCAGTTGTTTTCTTTTGGCGAGAATATGTGTGCGCCAGGTCAACCGCCTGTCCAGGTGAAGGCCTAAGTATTTGATTGATTCCTCCTGTGGTATGCATGTTCAGTCACTTGAAATGGTGCATAAGAACCGGCTACAACACGGCAGTGGTACCAGTACCAGACTTCACAAGACTCGGGCGCTACTCTATATCAGCACTTACGTCTTCCTACCACTTTAGATTACAGCTTCTGAGGCTTTCAGCTTCCAGAAAGGCCAACATGGGTCATTAGAACATGTCCGACGGAAACGTGACAATATTGAAATATAAAACTAGACAGTTGGTGTACATTCTCGGAGATCTGACGATGTAAATGGCAGAATGATGTAACGCGGCTTTCAGTAACATTACACTGAGGTTAACGGTAGAGATAAACAGGATTGGAGAGCCACGAGGAAAGGAAAAAGAAAGGTCACGATAGCTTTCAAAATAATGCACGGATAAACCTACCGGGGCCCGAGAATCGTGACGTTTGGTACACGAAATGAAGAAACTAAGCTTGTTAGGATGAAGTATTGTTAACGACTTCTGCAGAAGCTGATCGAGGGCCCACCAGGATTCCTTCTGGACAGATACGATATTACGTAACCACCAGCTGCAGGCCTGTCATTCATATAAAGTCTATATTTTCACCAGACAGTGTATTTGTGGGTTGCGTCTGGTTCTCACGATAAAAAGTTATTGTTCTTCCGAACTCTGTAGTCGGTATAGCGACTCGCTACGGGTCGGATAGTCGAGGGGTCGGTTTTCGAGTCCCGGTAAGGACGGGATTTTTTCTTCTCCACGTCGTCCAGATCGGTTCTGGGGTCCATCCAACCTCCTATCAGATGAGTACTGGGGGATCTCTATCCGGATGTAAAGCGGCCGGGGCGTGAAGCTGATCACTCACCTCCAACTAGTTGCCGAGGTCAAGAATACGTGGATCTATACATCCACTCCTTCGTGATGTAGTGCTTAAGTAGCTAAGGACAGAGTAACTTTACCTTATATGACCAGTTGGTGCAAAGAGAAAATAAAATCGACCGGAACTAGAACAACTAGAGGACACCTGGTGCCTGCATTCAATTTGATGTGACGCTGAGACGTCTCGTTCCGCTACTGCGACATATGATTCACATTTTCATTCCACCGCCGAAAGTTTCCAGGCTGTCATCATCCGAAGGGATGGAATAATGAATGACTGGTCAACAGTTTCACTTAGCATAAAGTAATTAAAGATTTGTTATGTAAATATAATACCGGGTGTGTTCATCTAATGGGAGGTAAAACAGGTAACGGAGAAATTTCCCTGTGCTTAGTTAATTAACCACGTCATGAAGACGTATGGAGGGTGGAGGTACTGACCTCAGCACAGATGGAGATGAATGGTGGGCTTCACTCCCTGGCCACTTTACCCCTGATATCCATTGGATGGGAGGCTGTTTCAAGAAGTGTTCAGGGACATGACTGGATTTAAGAAATCAACTGAACAATTAGGGTCTACCATACTGTCACGTGACCGGGCTCCGTGACCAATAATATCGGGTTCTGGTTTGGATGATCTAACAGCTTCTTGTACAATATCTCTTAATCACAATCATTTATAACAACTTACAATCAATCTTCAGCCGAACCTTTCTTCCTTGACTGTCGAGGACTCGTTCCATTCTCGTTCTACAAAACAAACTCCGTGGCTTTAGCCCGCAAGCGAACTATACCGACCGAACGACCGCCGCTTGTCGGCGAAGTTAGTGCCAACTTTAGCGGATAGAGGGTGTGGCGTGGTCAGCACAACGGATCCCCACGGCCGTGTCGATACGTCACAATGTTCCCAAACAAGGGCCTTCACCATTTGTTAAGGTCGTCTATTATACTTAAAGTAGTGATATTATTTTGAAGGTTACAATAAATAATTTCCTAGGAAATCCTCTTAGAATACAGTCATTTGGAAGACCACGAAGGAGCTGGAAAGACAGTAGTTAAGACGGAGCTTACGGATGTTGGTTGTCAGGATCAGAGCTGGATGAAACTGGCTCAGCAACATGTCCAATGATGGGTTTTTGCATTAGCGGTGTCGAATCCTCGCGTCTAGTAACAGTCAAGAATTGCTTCGTCATGATCCACACTTGTTATTATAGTGTGATCTTATGAATGAAATAACTGAATGCTTGAAGACACTGTTACAGAGCAGTCTGGAGATATTCGTCTACTGGAAGAATTTACTCTTTGTAAGGACCGTAACATCTCACCATCGTCGGCAGAAACCTCTCCATTAGATCGCAGGATGCATTTTTGAGACAGGCCGTCTCTTTCGTACGCTTTCCTCGTTTTACCTACTGCTGCTTCATTATCTGTTCTGTATGGGTGTGAAACTTGGTCTCTGACATTAAGGGAGGAACATAGACTGAGGGTGTTTGAGAACAGGGTGCTGAGGAGAATATTTGGACCGAAGGGAGATGAAGTGACAGGGGGTTGGAGAAAACTGCATAACGAGGAGCTTCATAACTTGTGCTCTTGTCCAAGTATAATTAGAATGATCAAGTCAAGGAGGATGAGGATGCAGGTCATGTAGCACGAATGGGGGCGAAGAGGAATGCATATAGGATATTGGTGGGAAGACCAGAGGGAAAGAGACCACTAGGGAGGCCTAGACGTAGGCGGATTGATGATATTAAAACGGATCTTAGAGAGACAGGATGGGAGGTGTACACTGGATTGGTCTGGCTCAGGATAGGGACCAGTGGAGGGTTCTTGTGAACACGGTAATGAACCTTCTGGTTCCATAAAATTTTTGGGAATTCTTGAGTAGCTGCACAATTGGCATCTTCTCAAGAAGGGTTCAACTCTATGAGTGAGCGAGTGAGTGATTTCTTTGTCATCTACGCGTCTCAGGCTTAATGATGTATTCATTCATTCATCAGTGGTTCTTCACCCCTTTTTTTGGGCTCTGGCGTCTTCTTCATTTTCGTAATCTTTTTTTACAGAGATGATAACACCTCTTGGACGAGTGATCAGCCTGTAGCAAGCCGCTGCCTACACACAGGACAACACAAACATAGAATAAACGCGCACAGACACCCTTCCTTGAGTGGGATTCGAACCCGCGATCTCAGTCTTCTAGCGAGAGAAGACAGTTCATTCCTTAGACCGCGCTGTCACTGTGATCGACTGTTGGTGTATTCACTTTAATATTATTACCTGAAACGCAAAAATTATTAAGCTCTTCATTACACTCTTTTATTACGTCTCTTCTCTTGGGTGCAATTAACTTCTCTGTCAGATGCTTTCAGTCATGTTCATATATCGAGGAACTGGGTTTCACACCCATACGAGTATAAGAACGTGTGTAAGATTATAGTTTAATCTTGAAGGTTTGAGGCAGGACACGGAGAGATGAAAGCTCTGGTCTTGGCTAGCAGTTGTGGGCTATAATAGCAGGAAGCCACGGGTTTCGGGAGCTCGCGTGCACGTCTGCTCCTGTGATGGAGTGTTAATTTAGAGCACAAAAACATGGCAATACTAGTAGCCACTAGCCCACCTGTAATAATGTTTGGGGCGTGCTGTCCGTTTACATGCTCAGCATCCCTCTGACATAACCGAACCAGTGGCGGCTCGTGCTCTTACACTCCCCCGTTCTCTCTCTCTCGATTAACAAGAACACAAGTATGAACGCGTATCCTTGAAAACAACGTTTACTACGTGTATATGGGAGCACGAGTAGCGTATTAGGTTGAGGCACTACGCTACAAGCCGGAAGGTCACGGGCTCGATCCCCGATGAGGTCATTGGAGTTTTTCAATTTACATAATCCTTCCAGCCGCACTATGGCCCTAGGGTCGACTCAGCCTCTAACAGAAATGAGTACCAGGAATCTTCCTGGAGGTAAAAGGAGGCCGGCGCGTAAAGCCGACAACGTTACAGCCATCTGTGAGCCGATTGTCTAGAGAATGTGGGAGCCTCGACGTCTCACAACCCTATGGGCTTTCACGACCTGTTACAAGGATAGATTTACCTTTACCTTTCCTATATATATATATATTCTCTGCTTAAACATATTAGGTTTTTTAGTGTAGGAATGAACGTATAAGAAGGAGGTTCTCTCTATCCCTGCGTCCGCCGCTCTGCTTCATCTTCTAAACTTTTCATTACGTATGGAATGGATTGTTATTGGTCCTCCATACTAAAATTTGTGTAGCAAATTTAATTTCGGAAAACAGCTCATGCAACATGACATACACAGATTCCTTTAGAATCCGTAACGTTTAATAGAACTGTGTTTCAGTTTGGTGTCTACTTTGTAGAATACAGGGAAGTATAAGCCTGCGCATGCTCAGACTGCAACGATAGATTTGTATCTGCAGTAGGTAGGCACATACTATCCCGGTATTTATTTCAAAGAACTGGGGACAACTACGAAAATATTGTCAGAATTTCCAGTGTTCGGCCCGAGATTCGATCAGAACACCCGCGCAATACGTGTTTAGGGCGTCACCGCAACACGATCCATTTCTCTCATGGTGTTTCTAAAGGTACAGGTATCTTTGTAACAGGCCATGGAAGCCCATAGGAGTGTGAGAGGTCAAGGCTCCCACATCGTCCAGACAGTCGGCTCACAGATGGCGGTAAGGTCAGCCTTACGCGCCGGCCGCCTTTCCCCCCACCCCCCAGGAAGATCCCTGTTACTCATTTGTTAGAGGCAGAGTCGTCCCAAGAACCATAGTGCGGCTGGGAGGATTAGGTTAATCGAAAACAATCCACCTCATCGGGACTCGAACCCGCGACCTTGTAACATAGTGCCTTAACCAACTACGCTACCGCGTGTCCCCATCATAGTGTTTTTTGGGGTTGATAATTTCATCCCTCATAAATGGGGAGCTGCAGCCGTGTTACAATCCCAGATCCTTGGAAGACGGATATATCTGTCAATTTAAACTTTAATAAGCTCTCTTGCAAAATTTATAAATGCTAATTTTCGATATTGATAATTATAATATCTTAGATTTGAATGCATGCAGATGTTTTAATTTCTGTACTCAAAACCGGTACATGTAGATTCTAAAGGGTTCTGAGGATGGTGTATAACACACATAATTACTGGATTTTTTACTTTTTCCCATCGCCCAGTATTCTAGAAAACATAAAACACGACGTTTCGGAAACCGGGTCTGTTTCCGTCCTCAGATGAGGATCAGGAGACACCTACTAAGTTGGGGCCCTTACAAAGAGAATACCGGACGATGGAAAAAGCCCAGTAATTCTAAACTGGTACATGTTTGAACGCCGCAGTGGTAGTTAAATGTATAGACTAAAATTTCCACTCTCAAACGTGAGTCGAACAGGGAACCGGTCTTCAGAAAGCCTACTGCTGTTTTACCTGTTCGTTATTCGTAAAAGATGGAGAACGGCTGGTCCAAATGGACATTTCCCCCTCCCCGTCATCGCTCCGTGAACGTTGACACAGACGAAGAAGACAGGAGCACTGAAGATGAGGGTCATCCTTGTACATACAGCAGCTCGTCATACCTGATTTCCGACGCATGCGCAGCTCTCGAAATTTGTCCATCGTTAAATTCCGTGTGGTCTCTGGGACTGGCTATCTTGTGCACAGTTTGTTTATTGTAGTGTAGTCCATGTTTTCTTTTGTTATTGCTGTTGTCATTATTGCCCGCATTCATATGTTTGTTTTGTTTGTGTTCTGTTGTGTACGTTTGATTGAATAATATTTTCATATAAACATGTCTTAAAATATATTCACTTTCTAAATCTACAGTACAGATTCATGAAGAAGAATCCCTGGGTCAGGGTTTAACGCTATTGAATGTCGATTAATGTTTAAGTAAAGTGTTCCTTTGAATTAAATTAGTTTTGTAATTACGTTATTGATTATGTCCGCACAGACTGCGGTGGAAAGCTGATGACGCCAACAAGATTCATTAGGAATCGCCAAATCGGCTATTGTTGTGTTCGTTATATGCAGAAGTGTTCCAAGTAGTGCTTGTGCTCCTACACCAAGCAACCCCAGAAAAATGTGCAGTAATGAAGTAGGCCCCAAGATCTATCCAACTGACTGATTCATGTGGCGTCATCCTTTGATAAGTCGATGTTTTCTCAAGTGGTCAAAACATTCTCTGCCATTTTGGAATCCAAAAGTTCATTACCGCGTCCGTGTAGACACCATCCTTGGTCACACGAATCCAGCTCACACCCCAATTATCTCAGTTTCATTTTAATATTATCCTATTTGTGCCTAGATCTCTCGAGCAGTTTCTTTAATCCACGCTACCCCCCACGCATGCTACTTATCCCGCCCATCTACATATTTATCTGCTTTTGTAACATTAGTCCTAAACGAATAATACAAAATGCTCTGTGGTCTAGTGGTCAGAGTTCCTGCCTAGAGATTCAGAGGTCCCGGGTTCGATTCCCGCCGCTTCCAGATTTTCTGAGAAGTAGTTGGTCTAGGCCGCGCCATCGCTGAAGCGGTTAATTGCTGGCTTCCCACCGCGGCGGCCCGTGTTCAAACCCGGGTCTGGTCAAGTGAGATTTGTGGTGGACAAAGTGGCGCTGGGTAGGTTTTCTCCGAGTACTTCGATTTCCCCTGCCAATCTTCATTCACCAAATTCTCCATCATCATAATCACCAGGGGCAGGTACAATAGGCCAGTCAGTGGCCGCCGTGCCGAGTGGATCCAACTGGACTCCCCCCCCCCCTTATGCAAATAAAAAAAAAGTAGTGGGTCTGGAACGGGATCCACTCAGCCTTGTGAGGATAATTGAGGAGCTATTTCAATGAAATAGCGGCTCCGGTCTGGAAAACCGAGATTCGTTGCGCTGACCACGTGACACCCTCTATCCGCAAAAGCTGGCACTAACTTCGCCGACAGGCAGCGGTCGGTTGGTCGGTATAGTTATTTTGCGGACTACAGGCTGAGGAGTTTTTTGTTGTACACATGGTTCAGGATCTAAAAAGAAAACGATTTCTTTGCAGATAAGTTTAGAAGACAGTTGTAGCGAACGCGAATGTTTAGTCGCTGGGGCTGTCATGGTCGTTCGAATTAATTCCATGTTCGAGTTCTGCCTAAGATAAAGAAGTGTTGTGGACTTGTATCACAAAAATTTCAGCTTGTCGCTATGTCTTCGTCACTTTGGCGGTAATTAGCCTGGAGGTGTGATTCCATTATACTCCATGCAAGAAGTCTGTGCAGACCTATTCCGAGATGGTAGCTATAAAATACAGATTTCTTATTGGTCACCAGGGGGGGGGATTCCCTTACGCAGAGTTCTGTGCCTTAAAGCAGGGAAATAATACATCATGTGTAGTCCTCCAGTGATGCAATTTCAGTACCATTAGAACAGTGGTTGTTGGTTACGCATTTGTTATAGTTCTCGGCTCATTGTGAACTAGGCTTCTTGTGGCAGTAGATGTCTTGCCAGTGTTTATACTCACTTCGCAGACATTTCGAGCAAAGTGTTGGCAGGTAACGCGTGTTCTGTGATCTGTGTGGCGGTTATGTTTACGTGAGTACCAGCTTCGACTTGGCTGGGTCACGAAACTGTCCGTATGGGCTCGGTGATGGCAGTTCTTTCCATCCCAGCGACAGGTTCCTTCGCCAAAACATCCAGACCGTTTTGGGCCCATCCAGTGTACATCCGCTTTTGGTAAAGTTGGGAATGGTGTTCCTCAGTCCTTACAGGCAAATGCTGGGATAGCACATTGATTAGGACAGTACTGCCTCCTTCCAGATCCTTTTAATTCATTATTCTGATGTGGTGCTGTCATTCGACTCTATATGACCTAGTTATTGACGGCAGCGTAAAATAAGCAGGGACATATACACGCATTTCGAATACTACTATATAGTTCATGATATCTGCTTATTAACAAGGACAACAAACTAACTCATGGATCTGAGCCCTTCTTGAGAAGCTGCTAGTGGCTCAACTACTCAAGAATTTCTCATCATTTTATGGACGTAAGTTCATTTCCGTATTCACAAGAGCCTTCCAGTTGTCCCTATCCCGAGCCAAATGAATCAAATGCATACCACCCCAACCTGTCTCTCTCAGAGCCATTTTAATATTATCCTTCCACCTACGTCTAGGCTTTCTAACTGGTCTCTTCCCTTTTAGATATCCCGCCAAAATCCTATATGAATTCCTGTACTTCCCCCCTTGCCTGCTACATATCATGCCCATCTCATCCTCCTTGACTTCATCGTTCTAATTATACTTGGAGAAGAGTACAAGTTATGTAGCTCCTCATTATGCAGTTTTCTCCAACTTCCTGTCACTTCATCTCTCTTCGGTCCAAATATTCTCCTCAGCACCCTGTTCTCAAACACCCTCAGTCTGTGATCCTCCCTTAATGTCCAAGAACAAGTTTCACACCCATACAGAACCACAGGCAAAATAATAGTTTTGTGTATTCTAATTTTTGTGTTTTTTGACAGCAGACGAGAAGACAAAAGGTTCTGGACTGAATGGTAGTGGGAACAACATGTTCCCAAAATGAAACCCTAAAACCTGTCCCCTGCAGTGACCGTGGAATCTTTGAAGTCTGGGGGATGTAGTCCATGCGAAATTTGGTTTTGGGGAAAGTTAGTGTCCACGAATTGCTTCGTAAAACAAATAGTGCTATTTATTTATGTGTAATTTGCTTAATTACCCTGCCCGTGTCTCAGAATGTTTGGAAAGAGTGGAAGGACACAATTTTGGCATTTACCGAGACAGACTGAGAAAATTTACGAGCCCTCTGCGCTCTCCAAGGAGGATCGGTGGCTGGGCAGACATTCACTAATACAAGCTGGAAGCATTTCCGCAGGGGCTAACTTGCTAGATAGAATAAACAGCGATGATTTTGCCCATGTTTCAAATGACCGTTTATGATAGCATGAATATTCGTGCCATGGAGTATAGAAACGAGTGTAATTTTGTCTCTTATTTACTGTTTGTGGAGGCTGTATTGTTATTTGTTTTATTGCTAGTGGGGTGGGACTGAGTCCCTTGTACTGTGGCCATTTCTGGCCTATTGTACCAGCACCAGATGATAGGTGAGAGTGATTGTGGAGCAATTGGTGGAATGAAGATTGGCAGGGGAAACCGAAGTACTCGGAGAAAACCAGCCCCGGCACCACTTTGTCCACCACAAATCCCAGTTGACCAGACCCGGGATCGAACCCTGGCCCCCGCGGTGGGAAACCAGCGGCTAACCGCTTGAGCTATGGCGCGGCCATGGGGAGGCTGTAAGTGGGTTATCTTCCAATCCGCGGTCATTCTGTCGCGTGCTGGTTTTTATATTACAGCTTCAAGGAAGATGCTTCTACATATCGTAGCAATGACTGATCTATGCGTTTTCATCTCGGAACCTGGTCCCTTCTCTATCCCAGATAAAATAACAGACTGCCTCAAATTGATGACGCTCAGAAGAAACTAATTTAGGCCGGTTCTCTCTTGTGTAGTTCCCGTCTCTCCGTCTCTGCAGGTGGTCATGTTACCTGGCTTCCTGCTTGTTCTCGCTGTAGCTAGGGTTCGCGTATTGTTTTAGGAAACCTGTCATCCTTAACTGCCTAATACAAACATCATCATCAGCTTTATTTAGTCATGTTAATGTTACGACTGCAAGCTTGTGATTGGACTTACTGGCCTTTCAGTTCTCTTTGTCAGCAATCATTCTTTCCATTGGCTGTACAGTACATTTCTCCTCTCAAAAATTAAGAAAAGTAAAGTTGTCTTGTGCCGGTCACGGTAGCTGAGCGGTCTAAGGCGTGCACTGTCTTCGCTCTCTCGGAAGCCGGGATCGTGGGTTCGACTCCCACTCAGGGCATGGATGTTTATGTGCGTTTTTCTGTGTTTGTGTACATGTAGAGGCCTTGCGACGAGCTGATCACCCGCCCAAGGAGTCCTACCGTATGTCTAAGATCTAGAAAAACCGAAGTGAACGGAGAAGTTCATGGAGGCAAGCCTAGGCCCACTGGGGCTGTAGTGCCAAGGGGGAAAGAAAAAATGTCCTGTGCTTAACTAATTAAACACTGCGCCATGAAGATGCATGGGGGAGTGGATGTATAGATCCACGTTTTCTCGATATCGGCACTAGTTGGAGATGAGTGGTGAGCTTTACGCCCCGGCCGCTTTATCCCTGACAAAGAGCCCCCGGTACCCATTGGATAGGAGGATGGATGAGCCTCACAGCCAGTCTGGGCGATATGGAGTGGATGCAAATCTTGCCTGCATCGGGACTGGAACTCTGTCCCCTCGGCCGTCCAGCCCGTAGCTGGTCGCTATATCGACTTCGGTATCCCGGCTTCCATCTGCGTTAAACAGATTCTAATAAATGGGAGAAACTTGCTGAGCCGTTTAGGTTCCGTTATGAGCCAGTTTTTCTGTATGTTTGTGGGCCTTTTGTTTTATTGCCACTGGGGTGGGACTAAGTCTCTTGTACTGCGGCCACTTCTGGCCTACTGTACCAGCCCCAGGTGATAGGTGAGGGTGATTGTGGAGCAATTGGTGGAATGAAGATTGGCAAGGGAAACCGAAGTACCGGGAGAAAACCTGCCCCAGCGCCACTGTGTCCACCACAAATCCCACTTGACCAGATCTGGGATCGAACCCGGGCCGTCACGGTGGGAAACCGGCGACTAACCGCTGCTTGAGCTATGGCGCGGCCCTTTTGTGGGCCTTGATGGTACTCGTTTTGTCGTGTAAGTACGCTTCGTGGAGACAGCAGTAATGCTCTGAGCCATCGGTCCCGGTGTTTATCCCCGGCTTAACAGAATAAATAACTGCAGTAGCAGCATCAGTGCGGCATTGGGCAACTTGTACACCGTGGACTGGGTCCGGAATGCGGGGTAGGGGACAATAATTAGCCTATATTGCCCATAGTGGGGAGGAGGTGTTCTGCTTCTTGGAGTAGGAGAGGAACTGGGGGATCGAGCGGGCGGGGCACTCCTGCAGATAATAAGCAAATTATTTGAGAGGATTGAAGCATGCATTACACGTACAGTCGTGCATTTGTTAGCAATCTGGACAGGTTACACGGCTTAACAAGTTAACTAACAAGCATGTCTGCGTATCTGTTATGAAAACTGCTCCGAGCTTCGAACGTATGAGTGTATTTAAAAGTTTCATGCACTGCTGAAAGGCTTGAGCAGTGGTTTCCATATTGGGGCGGTGAGATTACCTATGGGACGCTAAGAGATAAGGAAGCGGCAGGGGGCACTGGAGGTAGACCCCGACGTGCGCGCTGTTCGCTTATTTACTATTGAAGTGACTTTAGACCAGACATTGGCAAATTGGTATCACTTCATTAAGCCCATCCATAGCGTTACGAATATACTAACAGCGAAGTAGTAAATGTTGTATCATTCATTCGTCAATGGATCTACAGCCCTCTGTTGGGCCCTGGCCTCTTCTTCAGTTTCATAATCTTTTTTTACACCGACGGTAGGACTTCTTGGACGACTCGCAAGGCCGCTACCTGCACACAGCGCAACATAAGCACGGACTAAACGCATCCATGCCTTGAATGGGATTCGAAACCACGATCCCAGTGTTCGAACGGCCACTGTGATCGGCACCAAATGTGGTATCTTATGTTATTGTTTTCATTATTGAGTTATGCAACCCGCTATTCAGAAAAGTGTTCTCTGTAGGTTAGCGCGAAGGGCGCTGTGGATAAGTTTACGGAACCAGGGGGTGGTGGCCTGAGAAAGTTTGGGAACCACGGGAGTAGAGGGACCCGGATAACTTGGTCAATAATATGATCAGCTAGAGGCTGGATAGCGAGGATTCGAATCCCGGCAGGCATACTTTCAGACCGGTTGCAGTCTCACGCAGTCTCCCATGTAATGACTACCGGATGCTCTTTGCCCGGCGGCATAGCGGCCGGAGCGTAAGGTTGACCACTCACTTACATCTAGAGGCGGAGTTAAGGCCGTCAAGTTAACTCCGACAGAGCGGCGCGTTGCGAATCTCTTACCGGAGAACTCTACGTCTAAGTTAAAACATTTCAATGTAGGAAGACTGTGAGTGGTGTATGTGGAGGGGTTGCGCTGCCATCAGGGACCGGCTGCAACACAGCGAGCCAAGCGGCCACTGGGGCTGCACATTTACGTGTATGTGGAGGGGTTGCGCTGCCATCAGGGACCGGCTGCAACACAGCGAGCCAAGCGGCCACTGGGGCTGCACATTTACGTGTATGTGGAGGGGTTGCGCTGCCATCAGGGACCGGCTGCAACACAGCGAGCCAAGCGGCCACTGGGGCTGTACGGTTTTGGAGGCGGAGCATTTCGCAATCCCTCTTTTTTTTTTTTTTGTTAAATGAAAATAAATTTCTGATAATCTCACGTGCATCCCGTGACCATTAATTGGCAGTCATGTAAACAAGTTATGCTACAATGAGTGGAACTTATTGGGACACCGGCAGCAGCTTTCGCCACAGCATCTGGAAATTTCATGTCAATAATTTGACAAATTCTATAGAAAATATGTCTATTTTTAACTAAGCGCCTGGCGGAATTCACGATACCTGGGAGAGAGTGAAAATACGAAACACGTGAGTTATTGTAGCCGTGTTATGGGCCGAGAATCGAAATCAGGACAACCGAAACACGTAATGAAAGCGCTACCCATCTGTTATGCCTTTACAGTAAAGTGGAGACCGCAAGGGCCTGTCAGAACGCCTTTTTATAAGACCTGCTGTTGTAACGGGTGACGAATAAACAGTAATAAAAAATCCCTCACTTGAAGCCATATTCTGACAGGCCATTAATTTAAACGATGTTTATTTATTTTACTCTTAGAGCCCTTGAGCCGGGATAGCTCAGTCGGCGTAGCGACCAAGCTAGGTTTATGCGAACGACCAGTCGGGGTTTGTTTCCTGGTAGGGACAAGAGACTTTACAGCGTCCAGACCGGCACTGGAGCACACCCAACCCCCAACGCACTGGGTACGGGCGGTGTTCCTATGACAGTAAAGCGGCAGGGGCTTCAGCTCCATCTACTGCCGCCGTTAAGAATCTTGGAGCTATACCTCCACTCGTCCATGCGTCTTCATGGCGTGGTGCTTATTTAAGCCTGGAGATAGCTTCACCCTTTACCTTTACTTCTAGAAGCCTCGCCGCTGCTCGAAAGGCAGAAGGGCATTTTCTTGTAATGTTTTAACGAGGAGGTCTTAGGTTTCCAAGAACTATGCATGCTCAGTCGCATGCCCGCGAGTGCGTGCGTGTGGCACGGCCAAACAAAAAGACTGGGAATTTCTTGACTAGCGGAGTGGCTATGGGCTTCTCATATGGATCTTAAGATGGGATGGGGTTGCATGGATTTAATTGATCTGGCTTATGTTATGGACCATTGGATGGCTCCTGTGAACACGGTAATGAACCTTCGGGTTCCATAAAATGTTGTGAAATTCTTGAGTAGCAGCACAACTGGCAGCTTCTCAAGAATGGCCCAGCTCCTTGGAGTCAGTTAGTTATGGAAGGTGTTTCATTTCCCACGTATCCTGTCTTGAGTTCGAACTCAGTACGATCCCGTTATCTTGGGGAAGAAGAGGCTCCCGTTTAATAAATGCGGTGTTCGACAGTGGAATGCTGTCCAGGAATTGCAAAATGTGCTGTGATTTATTTGAAAGATCTGATTTTGTTGGTGGTCGCACGGTGAGCCGACTGTTTGGAATTCGAATAGCTCGGGCCCAGGCGCGTGTTGCATATCACAAGGCGAACTCACTCTCAGAAACTGCGATGTTTTCACCAAGGGCCGGGTAGCACACAGAGAGCACTCTCGTTCTGCTTCTGCATGTATAGTCTCTTGCTCTGAAGATCACCCGAAAAATCGAACTTCCAATTACCTACTTAAGTGTTTCGTTATGCCTGCCTGCCTTCCTGTCTGTCTGTCTATCTCTTTATCTGTCTAAATGTCACGCTGAAAGAGAGACAGCTGCGTTGGCTGCTAGGAAAACGCTCGCAATTGTCCCTGGAGAACAAAACCCTGTTATACAAGGCAATCTTAAAACCTATATGGACCTATGGCATCGAGCTCTGGGGCTGCGCACGACCATCCAACACCAAAATCCTCCAAACGTTCCAATCGAAAACACTACGAAGAATCACAGGCGCACCATGGTACGTAACAAACAGAACTACCCACAACGACCTCAACATACCCTTCATCACGGAAGAGATCAGAAAACATGCCACCAGACACCGTACTCGGATAACAGGACACGAGAACCCGCTAATCGTTGAATTAACGAAACCGCACCCAGCAGCAAGACGACTGAGGACAACCTGGCCAGAAGACCTATATAACTAAAAGGTAGAGTACTGCCACTGGGCAGCTGCCGCCTTCACGACATAAGCACCCATCACATTTGCTTATTACTTGCAGTGTCAAGTAGATTGTAAATTGACATTAATGAGAAAAAAAAAAAATGTCTATCTGTCTGTCTCTATCTGTCTAAATGTTTGCTGTCTGTCTATCTACCTGTCTGTCTAAATGTCTGTCTTTCTATATATCTGTCTGTCTATCTATCTATCTATCTATCTATCTATCTATCTATCTGTCTGTCTGTCTGTCTGTCTGTGTGAGATGTTTCTCTATATTGTTATCCATTCCTCTACAGTTGACTGTTACTCATCTGTAGGGCCCGGATTTTTTAAATTGCATATTCTAAACGTAAGAGCACATTTCTGCATATATGTTTGGAATTAAGGATAATTTCAATGTTCTCTAATAATCTCTGTTTTGCCTGTGTTTTGGACATCCCTTGCCAGTTGCTATTCTCAGCTCTCTCAGTAACGGCACTTTTACCACTTACAATTCAAGCAGGAAGCTTGGCTATTTCGAAAGGGAGGGGGTTGGATTTTCCTGCATTCCATTGACCACCACAGCAGACAGTAGCATCAGAGGGTTGGTCTTGAGAGAGATCTCTTCAGCCAATGTGTTACTCTTTACTTTAATAGTCTGCATCAAAAAAGTGTTCGTGTACTGAAAGTGCCTAAAGAAAAGTGCAGCAGTAGATATTTAAAAATTCGGTGGGTGTCGGGTAATAGTGACTATTCAACAGACGGTGTCGTCGTGTACTGTCAAGTGTGCGCAAAGGAAGTAAAATGTGAAAAGAAATTTCAACTTGAACAGCACTCAAGAACGAGTGCACATATTGCGGCAAAGAAGGAGAAGAAGAACAGCTCACCACAACAGCTACTTCTTACACAGGTCAAACCCAAGTCCTCTGTTAATACATTTTCAGCCGATCTTTGTAAGGCTTTAGTATGCAGCAACATTCCATGGAACAAATTAAGCAATCCAGTTCTGCGATCATTTCTGGAGAAATATTGTGTAATTCAAAAAATCCCAGATGAATCAACTCTTAGAAAAAATTATCTACCTTTGCTGTATGAATCTACTCTGGAATCAATCCGTTCTGACATCGGAGGGAACTGTGTCTGGATATCGGTGGATGAGACAACCGATTTCTGTGGTCGATACATAGCAAATTTCGTAATTGGTAAGCTACATCCAGACGAACCCGGCAAACCTCATCTTCTTGCTTGCAAAGTACTAGAGAAGACCAACCATAGCTCAATAACAAGATTTGTAAATGATTCTCTGCGACTACTATGGTCATCTGAAATTGAGAATAATTGTTGTAAAGTGCTTGTGTTGCTCACAGGTGCAGCTTCCTATATGTTGAAAGCAGCAAAGGCCTTACGAGTAGTATATCCAAATCTTATACACGTAACCTGTTTAGCGCGCGGATTACACCGTATTGCAGAAAAATACGCGCACAGTTTCGAGCTGTTAACGATTTAATTGCAAGTGGGAAAAACTGTTTCTGAAAGCACCAGCTCGTGTCCAGTTCTAAAAACATTGCCTACCTCAGGTTCCTCTGCCACCTGAACCTGTCCTAACTAGATGGGGGACATGGATATCTGCAGTTTCGTTTTATCAGGAGAATTTCAATCAAGTAAAAGAAGTGGTTACAAAACTTGAAGATGAGTATGCATGCGTCCGTGAAGCAGAAATGGTGTTTGGAAGTGATACTGTTTATCAAGATGTGAATTTTATCCATGCACATTTTTCTGCAGTTTCAGAAGCCATTGAGAGCTTAGAATCTTGTGGTGCACTCCTTCAAAGACTCACTTCAACTTGTTCACTGAATTCCGCTCCAGGCGAAATTGGAGAGAAGATTAAATTCAAGTTAGAAAAGGTGTTAAAATCGAACCCAGGACTAAAAAAGATTCAGTCAATTAGTCAGTACTTGAGTGGAATTAGGGTATCTTTGCCAGATGAATGTTCCGAACCTTCGGCGCCAGTGTATAAATACTGTCCAATCACGTCAGTTGATGTAGAAAGATCATTCTCAGCCTGTAAACTCATTTTGACGGACAACAGACGTAGTTTGTCTCTAGAAAACACTGAAAGGCTTCTAGTTGCCTATTGTGATGCTACTTTCTGCAGTGAATGATACATGTAAATAGGTGAGTCTGAATAAAGTGACCTGTTTCTTAAGTGCATACTGTTTTATTTTTGGTGCATATTTTCCCGCTTTTTAGCGCATATTTTAAGTGTTTTAGTTCATATTTTAAGTGTTCTTAGCGCATAAAGATCCGGGCCCTACTCATCTGTTCAGAAAGTCCGTGCTTGTAAGGTACTAGAGAATCCATGATCACATGCACTACAGCCTATCACTGGACCGTATCCTGAGTCAGCTGTAGTCGGACAATGTTTCCTCTAGTTCTGAGTACCCCTTCCCCTTGTATTAGACGTGGCTTGTGTATTACGAGCTAAACTTCTCTATATGACCAGAACACCATGAACGTTCACAGGAATGGACATTCGTAACAGCTCTGCGCGGAGATCTCTTGGATGAATAATGTATTTACTTAATAACTCTGTCATTAGTTTCGATTATGTAGCTTCGACGGTAGGATAATTAGTGTATAATTCATTGCAAAGGCCATGGCCTGATTCGAAAGGAAATTCCTACAGTTTCTTAGGTTATTGAGAAATGTTCTCACTTTCATGCCTTAAGGAGATTCTTTGTCATGTTCTTTACTGTTTCCTTTTCTGAGTCAGATTAGTCCAGTTCAGGCAATTAAATATCCAGTTTCCTTCAGAGCTCTCTTAATATTATCATCCCGTCTGTGTCTTGATCTACTGTTAAGGCTTTCCCGCTAAGAATTTATATTAGTTTCTCCTATCCCCAGTGCATACCTCGTGTCCTGTAATTGTAATCGCCCTTGCGATACTTGTCAAGAGTACAAGTTATGAAACTTTCCTGCATTCCCCCGTTACCTCCTGGCTTCAGCACGCTACACTCTGCCACTCCCAATCGATACATGCATCTAACGGCGAGAGGCCAAGTTTACTTTCCTGCATTCCCCCGTTACCTCCTGGCTTCACGTTACACTCGGCCACTACCAATCGATACATGCATCTAACGGCGAGAGGCCATGTTTACTTTCCTGCATTCCCCCGTTACCTCATGGCTTCAGCACGTTACACTCGGCCACTCCCAATCGATACATGCATCTAACGGCGAGAGGCCAAGTTTACTTTCCTGCATTCCCCCGTTACCTCCTGGCTTCAGCACGTGACACTCGGCCACTCCCAATCTATACATGCATCTAACGGCGAGAGGCCAAGTTTACGGCTCACGAAAGCAACATATTTTTTTATCTCTACAGTGTAAGGAGAGAGATGACCGTCTATGAGAAAGAAAAGATACTGGTAGACCAGGAAATAGTTGGGTTGAAGCCGAAACAGACATATAGCATGTTCATAGTCAACTCTGGAAATTCGAAACCTGTATGGTCTTCACACAAGGGAACATGTCGTTTCCCCAGGAGACCTGTATACATACGTGTGTTTTGCATATGTCATCACCCTTGGTGTGGAGACAGTTTCATTGTGTATCTGTGTATTCACGCGCGTGAAGCTATCATCGTGTACTAATCAGTAACCACGCTTGTTCATTCAGCGGTCTGAAACCAAACATGTTGAGAGAGGGGTTCGATTTCACCACAGCCAGCATACGAGTATTGCTGAGTGAGTTGTATTTGCTAACTCTAAGCTATATTGCCCGATTTATAAGTTGTCAGCAAATTTCATTTAAATACTGTTTGAATAGACGGCCCATACCTCATCTCCACTACGGAGGTCAGTTTGTTGATGTTTGGGGAAACAGTCTCTGTTTGTTCTGAGAACCAGACGACCTACAGAAGCATTGCGCTTGCTGGCGAATTGCCGAGTTGCCAAATTAAGCAGGTGCTCCGCGTGCTTTAAGAGCGTTAAGCTGTAGCCCTATATAACGAAGCCAAAGTATAGGCTGTCTTAAATAGACAAGGAAACCATTTCATTTTTTGCGAGACGGTTGTGGCCCTCGAGTCAGTAAGTTTGTTGGGCCGTGTACACAGACCATGTGTCCCACTCACATCACGAAGTGCCCGTATGAAATTTCACATCTCGTTTCACTACGCAGTTTTCTTATGGCTCTGTGAATTGGTACCTTTGTTTAGCTTTTAAGATGTGCCGCATCAGGATTTAGTGGTTTCCAAAACAAGTCGCGCAACTGGTGACTGTGGAGCCGTAAGATTCAGGACTATCATGACACATTACATTCAGCCCACCCTTGTACAGACTCTCTCTAATATCTCCTTCAATATTATCCTCACATCTATATTAATGTGTCCCAAATAAACTTTCCTTTAATTTGCAGTAAAATTGTTCATGTATGGTGAGCCAGGATAGCGCAGTCGGTATAGCCTACGGTCTAGAATTTGAGTCTCGATAGGGTCAGAATTTTCTTTTCTCCGTATCGTCCACATAGGCCCTGGGGTCCATCCAGCCTCCTATCCAATGGGTACCGAGGATGTTTTCCCAGGGGTAAAGCGACAGAAGCGTGAAGCTGACCACTCACCAACTAGTGCTGAGGTCAAGAAAATATGGATCTACACACCCACTCTCCCATAAGCCTTCATGACACAGTGCTTAATTAGTTAAGCACAGGGACAACATTACCGTTTACCTTTATTTTTCATGTATTTCGTAATGCTCATATGCGTGATACAGTACCTTATCACGTCCACCACTTTTATAACTACTTCATATGACTCAGGCCTAGTCAGCAATTTAACAGACAATTCTGAGACCGACAGCCCGTGTAGAACTGGTTACGCCACATATCTAAGAAGTTTATAATTTTAGTTTTCGTATTCATCGCTCCTTTTGAGAGGTCTATATAAGGCCCCTTCGTCTCTACCATTTTCTTCCTTCCTGTATCTCGTGATCTGGTTACTAAGTGGTAAAGTTGTCCCTGTGCTTAATTATTGCACTACCCCATGAAGGTGTATGGGGGAGTACATGTATTGATCCACATTTTCTTGACCTCGGCACTAGTTAGAGGTGAGTGGTCAGCCTCAGTCTCCTGCCTCTTTACCCCCTGGGAAAAAGTCCCCGGTACCCATTGCACTGGACGCTGGGTGAACCCCAGAGCCGTTGTGGATGACGTGAAGTGAAAATTCTTGATCCTACCGGGACTTGAACTCCGACCCCTCAGTCGTCCAGCTCGTCAGTCGCTATATCGACTGAGCTATCCCGGCTCTAGACAACTGTAACTGTACTTAGCCACACATAGGCCGCACCATAGCTCAAGCGGTTAGTCGCTGGCTTTCCACGGCAGCGGTCCGGGTTCGATCCCGGGTCTGGTCAAGTGGGATTTGTGGTGGACAAAGTGGCGTTGGGGCGGGTTTTCTCCGAGTACTTCGGTTTCCCCTGCCAATCTTCATTCCACACATTGCTTCACAATCACCCTCACCTATCATCTGTGGCTGGTACAATAGGTCAGAAGTGGCCGCAGTACAAGGGACTTAGTCCCACCCCACTAGCAATAATAATAGCCACACATAAAGGGATATACTGCATATCCATCACTGTTTCTTCGTTTGGCAACCGTTCAGTACAACGGTTCTCACATATTCTGTACTTCATACCCTGAAACAGTTAAACAAATATGTAAGATTTGAGGCTTTCACGGCGGTGACTATGAAGAAAGCAGTCTTCTGGGATTTGGCACCGTGTATATGTGGTGTTAACCGACGTTTCGGAGGAACGTATCGCCCCCATCTTCAGGGTAGAAGAAAAAGTATAAGAAATCTGCAAGCGACAACACCGTGAGAAACGGTAAAGCAGACTGTCTGCTTTACCGTTTCTCACGGTGTTGTCGCTTGCAGATTTCTTATACTTTTTCTTCTACCCTGAAGATGGGGGCGATACGTTCCTCCGAAACGTCGGTTAACACCACATATACACGGTGCCAAATCCCAGAAGACTGCTTTCTTCAGTTAAACAAATATCTACACAACCTCCCGCCCCTTAACACGAGTAAGAACTTTGCTTGTAATGCAGGCTAAACAGCACATTATCATTATACCTGCTACATGTACAAGATTCCAAAGGGCAGCGGTTAGTAACGGGAATGCTGAAGAGTACCTTACGGTATCTCAGTAAGCCCTCTTGGTACCCCTTGGGGTATCGGCACCGCAGTTTAAGAACCGCTAGTTTAATGCACGATGTAAGCACTGCGACCCCGCAGTGTACGAACATAGAAAACATGACTGATATAACATCCTTTCAGGCCTTCGACGCTTTTTTATTAAGGGCATTATGCATATTCATAAAATCGTCACAATAAATATACACTTACTTTACTTCGTACAATTTATTCTAAGAAAAAGAAACACGAAGAGCGGGCTCGTTTGCTAGTTCGCATATAAATTGTGTTTTAAGCGCCGAAAAAAAAACGATTAAAAGTAACGTGTTTAGAGCAATTGCATACCACACAACATTACACAGCTCACTAAAATACGTTAAGTTTCATTCAAAATAAATATTCCCCTTAACTGAAACTGAAAAATGTTTTAATACATGTTAAACGATCCTTGATATCTTCAGAATCTCCCAAAAATAATTATATTGGCTTTAAGCCATAGGCCCTGTAGTATATCGTTTGCAGTGGACCACAGCAGAGAGAGAGAGAGAGAGAGAGAGAGGCTGGTTACTGGCAGAAGCGCAACTTCCAAAAAGCAAACACAACTCCATTAATTGAGATACGAAACGCGGCAATGTGGTAGCTAAATTACACACACGACTTTAGATGCCTCCTACCTGTTATGCGTGTTATGGAGAAACTAGGCTCTGTATTACAACTAGAAATAAAAAGAAGAAGAAAAGAGGGTTTGACTGTTATGCCTTGCCTTACCGCCTGGTCTTTTCCATCACCATAGACCCCCAAATTATTTTCTCTCTTATGTAAACTCCTCTTACCTTACACACACACATCAGTACTGTATTTTGACTGGTGGTGGCTAAAACGGCATTTTATATGTAAAGCGGGAGAGAACGTTTATGTATCCCCGTATATAACATTACAAGACAACTAATAGCGAAACGAAATTGTTGAAACAGCGTCCCTGCAACACAGTGTGCGTGTACTGGAGTGGGCGGTAAGTACAACATTGTTATCGTCTGAAAGTACCTTGCATCTCGTTCGTGTGATGTTGACTTAAATGCTGGGGTGAGTATCCGGGGCTTTAGAAGGCTTTTGAAGCAGCCATTCGTACTGCGCCAGAGGGCTTTAGATTGGAGAAAATGAGAGAGAGAAGATGGTATATAAAAATGACCCGGTATTGTCAGCGTTAACTTTTTGAATGCTCATTTCCCCTAAAATTGGAATTTTGTATATGAAAAGCATTAATATTGTGTGTTCTTATTTGACAAACAGAATTCCGGAGTAGTGTATGTTTGTGAAACTTAGTAAGTGTTTTAGTGAAAATAACATTTTGGTGATCGGACAAGCGCAGGGCATTGGAGCCTTGCCCGAACTTTTTCTGGAGTACATTTTACCTCTCTTCCTCCTAGGCGGCGTTCAGAGTTTAGATCTTCCATTCAGACTGCACTTCATCATATGTCGCAGTGTTCTTCTTTCGTTACTTTGAAAAGTTCAATCCACATCTCGCCATATTCTCCTAATTCTCCTATTCTCCTAATGAAAGTTAAAAAATTGTTGTGAGATTCTTTTATGTTAACTTTGTGCAGCCCCTTACGGATATTACAAATTTAAAATCAGTAGACTGTATTGTGTCTTTGTCTATTTTACATGTTAAGCATGCCGTATATGGACCGCCTCTGTGGTCTAGTGGTCAGAGTTCCTGCCTGCAGATCCAGATGTCCCGGGTTCGATTTCCGGTCTGGCAAGGGCTTTGCTCAGCCTTGTGTGGATAATTAAGGAGCTGTTTCAAGGAAATAGCGGCTGCGGTGTAGAAAACCGAAATTAACGGCCGTGGGGATTCGTTGCGCTGACCACGTGACACCCTCTATCCGCTAAAGTTGGCACTTACTTCGCCGACAAGCTGCGGTCGCTCGGTCGGTATAGTTTGCTTGAGGATTACAGGCCACGGAGTTCGTTTGTTTGTTAAGCATGCCATATGTTTCGCTTCGTGATCTGCAATAGTGTAACAGAATCACGGAAAACGGTTTACTTTGGGTTCCGTCTTTGCTGTCAGTTCTAACAATGGGATATATTCATCTATTTAATGTGATTTCTATTCGTTATAAGCTTTCGGATGAGAAAAACTAATTGCAGCTTCAATTAAAGCATGCCTCTTTATTAGTCTTCAGTTATTCGAAGACATTCAGTAATCATTTCCGGTATCAGTAAAAAGAAATCTTGAATAATCCTATTGCATATTAATTCTTGCTTTATGATCGGCGTAGAGCCAATTAAAATACACGTTTCTCTTCTCATTATTTTAATATTTATGCTAGTGAGTGTTGGGGGCAGGAAGCAATGGAATTATTGAGAAAACTGCATAATGTGATCAAGCCAAGGAGGGTGAAACAGGCGGAACATGTATCACGTACAGAGACGCGAAATGCATACAACATTTTGGTCGGAATACTGAAAGAAAACTACTGTTTTGAACACTTTGACGTAGATGGGAGGATAATGTGGAAGGGTAAAGTAAAAAAAAAGTAAGTAAAGCTATCCCTGTGACAGGCCGTGGAGGCCCGTAGGATTGTGAGGCGTCGAGGGTCACACATTTTCTAGACAATCGGCTCACAGATGGCGGTAAGATTGTCAGCCTTACGCGCCGGCCGCCCTTTACCCCCAAAAATATTCCAACAATATTCCTGGCACTCATTTCTGTTAGAGGCTGAGTCGACCCCAGAGCCATAGTGCGGCTGGAAGGATTAGGTAAATCGAAAAAAATCCACCTCATCGGGATTCGATCCCGCGACCTTCCTATCTGTAGCATAGTGCCTCAACCAACTACCGCGTACGGTAAGGAAATATGGTGTGAGATGTGGGCTAGGAAGGTTTCAGTGTGAACACGGTAGCAGCTTCCAAGTTTTAGAAAAGGAAGAGAGTTTCTTGACTAGCTGAGTGACTATAAGCTTCCCAGGAAGAGTTCTTCTCTATAGAGTTATTAATTCTTTGGTAGATGAGCTTGATTCTAATCTACTAAACAGAACTGTTTCGACCCCAAGATTTAATCTTAGTTTCAAGAACTCAGCTCCTGATACCCTAAACGCACTGTACTTTTCGTCTGATTCGAAAGAAAGTATTACTTATTTAATAAATTGATCGGGCAAGCATATTGATAGCATAAGCATAGTTCCAGATAGTCGACAAAATTTTAATCGATTGACCGCCCTTAATTACGAATACATTAACATACGTTACTCAGGAGAATAGCTCTGATTTAGCCAGGTGCTGGCCACTAGTTGCAGGAAACATAAAAATTTCGACAAAATATCCGACAACACCAAATTTAACTTATGCAATTGAGATAATTAATTGTAATTAATAATTCGCTTCCTTATACCAGTCAAGGGCAGAATTGTTTTCCTGGACAACGGACGCTATATTTGAAACTAGTGTGTCGGTCTTATTTTTTTCAGTAATGAATTTATGAGGCCAGGGTATCAGGGAATGTTTTGAGAAAGATTCTTTCAGCATACCTCTAGTGATGCTGAAGAAAAACACAACAGATCTAAAAAAGAAATTGGTTCAAAATATTATCTCTGTCTTGTGTCCTGTACATAAATTGCTGTCTTTTCTTGTCGGGCTTCAAGTCTAAGTCATAACGAGACTAACGCCAAAGGTCAAACGTGATGCAATAGTCCTGACACTCTTACTGGTCCTCTCTCTATAATAAGAGTAAAATGAGTGAGAAATAATTTATACTTTATAAAGGTTTAAGATACCAACGCTACTCTATAAGGCTCAATGTCTACCCGAATATTCTAAATATTATGAAGGTTATAATCTACCAAGGCTTGTTCATAATTCACAGCCCTGTTTCAGAGACTGTTGTTATTATAGCGTTACCAAATGGGACAAGAATATGCAATAATTTTTGTTTCTTTTTTCAGGAGAAAATGTGAAATTCGCGGCGACGCAGATGGCAAAGAGCCTAAGGATCTGACGTCATCAAGAGCCATGTTTCCGAGCACTCAGATAAAAATGAGGTAAGAGCAATTATTGCAGTGGAAGTTAATGTACATTGGGACTTGCGCATTTATATGTATGCCTCCTCTGCAGTAGCTGTAGAAAGTGAAGGCATGATAAGGAGAGTAATGTCCGTCGGCTTACGTGTTTCATCTCCGAAACTACTCAGCATATATCAATACTTGAACTACCGGAGGCCCACAGCAGATATTCCTAGCGAATTTGACGTTGGTTCGCATGGGTTCACGGTACTTCTGTTTTCTATAGAGCTCAAATTAAATGTTCGTATCACTCAGTTAATATTACATACCATTTGATAACTTATTCAGATCTACGGTCTTCCTGGAAGGTAAAGGACGGCCGGCGCGTAAGGGTGACAAACTTACCGCCAGCTGTGAGCCGATTGTCTAGATAATGTGGGCCTCCATGGTCTGTTACAGGGATAGCTTTTACAGATTTATCTGAAATAATTTTCGCTAAGCGACATGTTTGGCGAAGTATAAAAGAAAATAATTTATGATTCGACGCAGCGTATGATTAACATTTTCGCAATATATTTGTATCTCCATTAAATTAATATCACCAACTGGATATTCAGAACCGTGTAAAATACATAATTATATACATAATAGGATACGGTTTATGATTGTTAGTGTACTTCTTATGGCTTGTTTTGGACTTCATCCATCGTCTGGTATGTAAAAGACAAAAGATCATGACGTTTCGGAGTCCAGTGATTGAGACCAGCTCTTTCTAACGGGCCCAACTGAATAGGTTCATCCTTCCATACCCACCTGAAAACGGAGACAGATCCAGTCTCCGAAGCGTCGTGGTCTTTTGTCTTTTACATACCAGACGATGGATGAAGTCCAAAAGAAGTACAGTATACACCATCGTCAGAATCCTTTCAAGTCGATTGTCAGTGTGCATGTCACCCTCGTGTGATTTCTGTAGAAAGATTTAGTTTTCACATAAGCACACAAGTGGGAGCTCTGTGTCCCAAACTCTGCAGTCAGAAGGATAAGGATGTAAAAGGCAAAGTTGTCCCTGTGCTTAACTAATTAAGCACTAAGCCATGAAGGCATATGGGGAGTGGATGTATAGATCCACATATTCTTGACCTCGACACTAGCTGGAGGTGACTGGTCAGCTTCACGCCCCAGCTGCTTTACCCCCGGAAAAGAGACCCCAGAACCGCTCTGGACGACGTGGAGAAGAGAAAATTATTGACCCTAAAGAGACTCGAACTCCGACCCATCGGTCGTCTAGCCCGTAGCTAGTCGCTATACCGACTGAGCTCTCCCGGCTCTTAAATCTTAGGCGACTGGAACTTACTGGTTCACTCTGTACAGTGCAGGGCAAATATCTGGAGCCACTGAATCGTTTGTACGAGTATTTGTATCATATGATTCTGTCCATACGAATTCCTAGGAATAGAACGGATGTATCTCGGGGAACGACTCCCATAGGCCATAACAAATGTCCGTCCACTTTACGAACCCGGGGATGCGTCGTGCCTGCTGTAGGCAGCCATACGGAAGAGGATCCCTGTTTGAATTTCTCTCCGGGATATAAATGACAGAAGTACGTGGAAAATAGGATATAGCAACATTGTGATGACGCAACAGTCTGCGTCACTAACTGATGAACACGCGCCCTCGTTGTTAATTATCATGTGAATGCAAATAGACGTACTGAATTCTAACGGCAAAGCAGTTTCATTCCTTGCGACGAAGGAACGCGATTGAACTGAATTGCAGTGAATTCCAGCGGATGTCTGATACTTCTTTATATCTTATAATGTTAGTCTGTTAGTTTTTTTAGTTAGGCTACTTAATTTTTTTGCTATATTAATGTATTCAGTAACGTATTTAGCCACTAAGTATTTTAAAGCCATATATTTGCCTAAATCGCTTCACGTATTGCATTCACAGTTAACCATTTCATGTCATATCTACACAGCCCACAAATCTAAACCTTCGGGTTTCGTTGGACATTCAGAAGGAAATTAATATTCCGAAGCCCTGTGTACTCCTTGTAGTACAAAATTATAAATAAATGTCGTTTTGGGGCGTGCCACAATTTGTAAAATTCGATAAAAGTAAAGTAAAGGTATCCCTGTAACAGACCGTGGAGGCCCATAGGGTTGTAAGATGCTGAGGTTCCCACATTTTCTAGACAGTCGGCTCACAGATGGCGGTGAGGTTGTCAGCCTTACGCTCCGGCCGCCGTTTACTCCCTCCCCCACGAAGATTCCTAGTACTCATTTCTGTTAGAGGCTGAGTCGACCCCAGGGCCATAGTGCGCCTGGAAGGATTAGGTAAATTAAAAAATCCAATGACCTCATCGGGATTCGATCCCGCGACCTTACGGCTTGTAGCATAGTGCCTCAACCAACTACGCCGCCACATGCCCCGTAAAATTCGGTAGTGCTATAAAAATCTGTGGCCTTAATTGAGCCAGAGAACTCATTTTGGGACGGTAATAAAATTGATTTCCAAGAAAGTATCAAATGCTTATGTTTAACATTCAACTTCACCTTTCGTCTTAAACTACTCAAAATATGTGTACTCACCCCCAGCGTGTTCTCATAACCACACAGATTCACGGCGGAACATCACGAGATTTTTTTTTAATTCTTATATAGGGATAAATCCCTGGACAGGGGCCTCGTGGGAACACCATATTATTCCTGTTGTAACTACTCGTGGTGATGAAGTGCGTACATTGGCAGTGGGCCACAGCGCTGTGTCTGCCCTGACAGCTTTCTCATTAGGTTCCGAACAAGATATTCTAGCGGACGTAATGTTCGGGAGGTGCTCTGCTCGAGTCTCGCCACGGACACTGACTGTCTTGAGAGTGTTTCATGGTTTTCCTCCGTCCTTCCAGACAGATACTGGCGTAGGACCTTGATTAGGCAACGACCGCTTTCTTCCAGTTCATCTCATCAGTCATTGTGTCGTTCCACTCTGTAGTGTCCAGATACCCCCCCCCCCCCCACTATCNGATCTTACACATTCGGTAGGACTCCTTGGGCGAGTGATCAGCTCGTCGCAAGGTCTCTACCTGTAGCCAAACACAGAAAAACGCACACAAACATCCATGCCCTGAGTGGGATTCGAACCTACGATCCCGGCTTCCGAGCGAGCGAAGACAGTGCACGCCTTAGACCGCTCGGCTACCGTGACCGGCAGATGAATATGATTAGTCTGCCGAAATTTTGGAATATGGCACTGGAAATTTCTTTGATATTTTCTCACTAGCCGATTAGCTAGCCTACCCGAGCTCGGGGAACAAAATTTCGTAACATAATTTTTTACTTTCTGTACCGAAGCTGTCCGAGCTGTAACACTTCTTTCCAAACGGTACGTTCTAACCGAAATAATTACTTATACACGTACAGTTGATTAAAAGTATAAAAATTTTGCTTTTATGCCTCACTTTTCCATCATTCGGTTTAATTTTAATTTAAGTTCATCAGCTGTTCAGTAGAATGTTTGGTAAGTTACACGTTTGTTGTCAGACGTAGAATTCAGGAGACGGACAGATACTAGAATTCGTAAGCAGTCAACTTGTGCCTCGTCTTTTGCCCCCACTGGTTGCTAATCTGGTTGCAGGTTGCTCTCCCCGAGCAGTTCGCCCGCCACATCGCCTACCATGTCTAACTCCTCGTCACCGACGCCTCCCGCCCTCAACTACAACCACAAAATTACGGGGATTCCCTGCGTCGCGGCGGCGTCTCGCTACACGGCGCCCGTTCACATCGATGTTGGTGGCACCATCTACACGTCGTCACTCGAGACACTAACAAAGTGAGTAAATGTTTACACATGCCTGAGCTTTATCGTATCCGATCCTTGTCCTTTCAGGGCTCCCAATTTTCTCTCGTAAGGTTACGTCGGCCGAGGCTCACAGCACTAAGAGTTTGCCTGACAGTACAAATGAACAGAGCAAGATCGTGACTAATGATATTGTCTGTTAACAAAGTAGACGTTTAATCGCAATATTCATTTTGTGTTAATTATTTTAACGGTAATTATGCTTTTAATAATAATATTGTGATATATAGAACTACTGCTAGGCAACGACTCGGTAAACACATGCCGTGGAAGGGTACTAACGCAACAATATGATATCCATTACTAGGCGACGGATCAGTAAACAAGCCTTCTCAACAGTAGAGAGGCTACGTGATCCGTGCCAAGGGGTTGGAAAGGACAAAAGAAGGTCCTTTGAGTGAGTTGTTATAGAAAACTGGGTCAGGTTCTGGAGATGGCAGTCAAAGGTGATTAAGAAGAAATGGCAAGAAATTAATCAGACTCTGCGAAGGAAACTTCATGTGTGATTTGAAGTGACAGACTTATAGATCCGTTGCCAGGATACGACTAGTGAAGACTAAGAACCTTAGTGTGTGTGCGTGTAACGGTGAACTCTAATGTGTGTAGATCGGCAATAGTGCTTTATTGCCTGTAGTCACGAGTTGTCTGAATATAGTGTCAATAAATTCAATCATCCAATCCAAAATCAGTCCTGTAAGTCACATCTACACATGACAATATAATGACGACAGCACTAGATGTGTATATAAACTTACAGTTACGCAACTTTTCTCCGCCTTATGAAGTCATTAGGTGCTTTCGTTACGTACTAATTCTGTAGAGCGTGCTCTCCTTAAAAGAAACTGGGAATCGCTCAATTGGTCAGGAAATTCTCTGCTCCATAGAAACCGAAGGTCGACTATTGTGTTCATAGGGATGCGCAACCAGACGCTATCTGGAGCCAGCTGTATTCACTCCACACCCTCTTGCACTATTCCTCTTTTAATATTATTTTCCCAATTGCGCTTAGACTTCCTAACGTTTCCTGACCAAACCTGTAGCTGCACTTCACGTATGCCCCAGCCATGCTACATGCCCTACCCATTTCATCCTCCTTTGTTTGACTATTCTGATAACGTGTGGTGAAAGTACAGAGTCACTGTAATCTTTTATAAATTATTTGCACAGACAGTTGTTAAGGACATTTTACTGGGCTGCCATCTGTTTGTCGTTCAACACAAGAGTCCTTTCAATTCTATAGAACCTTACATGTTTTCTGCTCTTACTTATCCGAGAGGCATTTGCAGCCCAGCGTAACCTTCACGATTTAACCGCGCTTAGGACACGGTTCTAGAAGAACTGCACGGATTAAATCCCTCGCCATACACTCCCCTCCCCTCTTGTTTTAAGTCCTCATTACTTCTGTCACGATGTCTACCAGTTTCCTTCAACCAAGCTCATGTTTCTATCTGTTTTAATACCTAATGATTTGGGAAAAGTCCTTTAGGTAATATTTTGTAAAGATAATACCATCATGCTTTGCGAATACAAAAGTAGTGACTGTACTGAATCAAGACGTTTGTCTTCTAGGTTATGATACCATGGAGTTTCGCAGGTGATAACCAACGTTTCGGAAGTCCCTACTGCCTTCTCCATAAGTGACTTTTTTCTCTGTAGATAGCAGCATAAATCTCTTTGGAAACATTGGTAATCAGTAATCACAACTGAAAGTACAAGGTGACCTACCCCAGCAGACTGCAATCTTATTTGTCGCCGCCGTTAAGACCAGTCCACGTTCTCACGCCCTATGTGTAAGATCAGAAATTATTACCCATAATGGAATCAGAGAGTTCATTACCGTAACCACACAATCCCCTCATCGTGCCTCGCTTTGAGCCGAATGGATTTGGTTCATATCCTCGAATCCTGTTTATTTAAAATTCATTATAAACTTTTTGGCCCGTCACGGTAGCTGAGAAGTCTAAGGTATGTACTTTCGTTGCTCGCTAGGAAGCCGGGATTGTGGGTTCGAATCCTACGCAAGGCATGGATGTTTGGTATGTGTGTTTATTCTGTGCTTGTGTTGTCCTGTGTTTAGGTAGAGGCCTTGCTACGAGCTGATCACTCGTCCAAGGAGTCCTGCCGTCTGTAAAATGATCAAAATTAAAAAAAAAAAAAAAAGAACAAACTCGACACCGTAAGGTATAAGAGGAACGGATTAAGTAAGTATAAATTTATTCTGATATCTTTGTCTTAGTCCAGTGTGGTCTCTTCCCTCTACATTTTCGAACTAAGTTTGTGTTCGCTTCTCCTTCCTTTCATACATGCAGCACGTCCTTAGTTTGGTCGCCCCAGTGTTTGGCAAAGTATGGAAATTATTAATAAGCAGTTCTCGTCACCCTCCCGTTACTATCACTGTGAACATTCATAATAGTTTATACAAAAAATCTCCGTGGTTTTAGTCTGCAAACGAACTATACCGACCGAGCGACCACCGCTTCTCGGCGATGTTAGTGCCAGTTTTAGCGGATAGAGGGTGTCGCGTGGCCAGCGCAATGGATCCCCACGGCCATTAATCTCGGTTTTCTAGACCGGCGCCGCTATTTCCTTGAAATAGCTCCTCAGTTATCCCCACGAGGCTCAGTAGACCCCGTTCCAGATCCACTACTACTCAGAAAATCTGGCAGCGCCGGGAATCGAACCCGGAACCTCTGGATCTGTAGCCAGGAACTCTGACCAATAGACCACAGAGGGGGTCGTGAACATTCCTAGCAGTTCATATAAAACAGAATTAAATATTCATTATCTTGAGGAATGCCGTCTTCTGGGATATGGCGCCGTGTAGATCTTGTGTGAACCGACATTTCCGAGGAACATCGCCTCCGTCTGAAGATGTATCTACACGGCGTCACATCCCAGAAGACGGCATTCTTCATAGTCACCGCTGTGAAAACCTCAAATCTCACATTCATTATCTTATTCGTCTGATACAAGATCCAATGATCTTAGTTCGCGCTCTTGTCACCAGGTTGACACGTCACGCGTTACGTAATAAGAAACACACTTACCAGGCCATCTGATTCAGAAAGCGATGAAGGGGCAAATGATGCCCACATATCGATGTAAAGGTTCTACTCGAAAATTAAGAAGAAACTTGATTCGTGTTTCCCAGGCCCGACGCACAGACACGTAGTTGGTGTTCCGTGGGTATCCCCCCCAGACATCACGGTGGTGCGGTGAGAACCCACCTACACGAAGGGAATACAGCAGGGGTACCCAGCATTCTGAACTCACAAGCACTGCATTCCTTAGCTGCGAGTTAATTTGGTGATTCTAATGCATTTAGGGAAAATACTTTCAGAATTTAAAACGAATGACGTGATGCTTGGGACTGCAGAAGAATTAGTTTCAAGTTTGGGCCTGGACACCGGCTCAATTCTGCCCCCCTCTCTTTTTTTTTGTACTTTTGTTTCGTCCCTCCGACCGCCTCTGTGGTCTAATGATCAGAGTTCCTGGCTACAGATCCGGGTTCGATTCACCGCACTACCAGTTTTTCTGAGAAGCAAGGGGTCTGGAACGGGGTCCACTCAGCCTCAATTGAGGAGCTATTTCAAGGAAATAGCGGTTCCGGTCTAGAAAACCGAGATTAACGGCCATGGGAATCCGTTGCGCTGTCCACGTGACACCACCCTCTATCTCCGCTGCAGTTGGTACTAACTTCGCCGACAAGCGTCGGTCGCTCGGTCGGTATAGATCGCTTGCGGACTACAGCCACGGAGTTTGTTTTTGTTTTGGGGGTCTATTTAGATGCTTCAATCTATACGGACGTGCCAAAAACTGTATGCAGATGTGTGAATGTCTGTGTAGCAGTGTAGATACACATCTCGAAGTGCACGTGGATGTCAGGCTGTGGACTGATATCACAGACCCTCTCAAGGTGTCTCAAACTGTATTTAGATGTCACATTCAGCACGTAGATATGAATATGAGGGGTGAGCCATAAAAGTGGCCCTAGCACTGCGGCCTTCAGTGGTCTCTCAGCATGCACATATGAGTATGAGGGCTGAGCCATAAAAGTGGCCCTAGCACTGCGGCCTTCAGTGGTCTCTCAGCATGCAGATAACTCATGTTTGTAGCATTTTAGACAGATACTGGGAACATTGACAGGATGTTATATTGCCGTGCTTTGGTTTTATAGTCTTTTTCTTCCGTCTATAATGCAACAATATTCATTTAACAACATTAATTCACACTCACTAAATGTTCGTTAAATGTTTAAAATGTCATTACAATTCTGAAAATATATAGTATGTGCATTCGGTGTTTATGTTACATGTTAGAGCCACATAGGCAACACATCTTTTGATGGAGTCTACTGAACCGTGCACCAGGTCACATAGCGTTCATTAAGGCACGTCGCCGTTATCATCATCATCATCATCATTTCCTTGAATTGTGATGCTGTAGGATGATAGGAGTACTTTCTTCCCATCTTATATATTGCGTCTGTTCTCGTGCCCCATTGGTTGTGCTGCTCGCTTAGCTGTGTATCTAGTGTTGCTCTGTGTTCCTTGTGCAATTGTTGCATTATGGACGGGAAACAAGACTATAAATTTTACCTTAATGCAACCGGATGCTGAAATATAATATTGTGCTGGGAAGTCACGTGCTTCTCATTAGAATGTGTAGCATTAATCCTTTAGAGGAAAGTGGCACTTATATATACCACCTGCTTAAACATTAAAAGCTTCATTCTGACAGCTCATTGTACTCATGTATTTCCACTTAGCAGAATCTGGGTTCATCTCTTCGTGACTACAGCATATTCACCACTGTCAACAAATCAAGCAGACGTTATACAAGGGCCTAAATGTTACAATATAAAGTCAGTTCGATTGACTTTACAAACTTCGCTTCACAGCTGTTAAAGTCTCGATACCGCGGGCAATGGGACTGGTATGTTCACCATTCCCACACCCGTCTTCATGGCAAGCCAAACTTTACTTTTACCCCCTGGAACTATGCTACAAGCTGGAAGGTCGCAGGTTCGAGTCCCGATGAGGTGGGTGATTTCAATTTACCTAATCCTTCCAGCCGCACTACGGCCTTTGGGTCTTCTCAGCCTCTAATAGAAATGAGAACTACGATTCTTTCTGAGGGGTAAAAGGCGGCCGGCGCTTAAGGCTGACAAACTTACAGCCATCTGTGAGTCGATTGTCTAGAGAAAATACGGAAGCCTGGACGTATAACAACCCTATAGGTCTTCACGGCCTGTTACAAGGATAACTTTACCTCTTTTTTACCCCTATTATGCAAGTTGCCCATCCTACATTTCCACTGCTATCAGTTGCTGGAGAAGGCGAGGCGTGGCGCTTTCTGTCTGAACCGTCCGAACTGCATCTCACTGAGTCTCCGGCTTCGACCCTCTCCACCCTCTTTCCTACCCCTACGCAGGGGAGTCAGTCACGCTGTTAAGCTCGGTGACTGGAGTGCCTCTGGACGGAGGAACGGGCAGGCACGCGGTGACAACCACGCTCGCGCCCCCTGCCACTAGTACTGGCAAAGAGGCGCACGCACCGAAACATGCGTTAGCACACTGACACATCACACGCACAGCTGAGGCTGCGTAAAGAACGGGAGTACGATGCAGTGCTTATCTCTGTCAACTTCCAAAAGCTAGCTGCATGGCATACCACGTGCCATGTCTGGTGCATATGGGGGTACCTCGGGCAGCAGGGGGTTCGATGTTACGGACAGAGGGATAGAAACATTTCGCAGTCTTAGAGGACTCGCCTAAAATGTCCGATCCATTATAACCGAAACTGAATAATGTCGAAAGGCCTAGGAACATGCCCCTATATAAGAAAAACTGTCACGAAACTCTGCAAGTATGAACCGAGGACACACAGACCGACTGGCATGTGTTTCGCAGTTATCCCGAACGCATCCGTGCACTACACTACTAGTGCCGGTCGCGGTAGCTTGCACTGTCTTCGCTCGCTCGGGAGCCGGGATCGTGGGTGTGGATATATAGTGTTTGTGTGCAGGTAGAGGCTTACGACGAACTGATCACCCGCCCAAGGAGTCCTACCGAATGTATAAGATCTATTAAAGCGAAGTGAAACGGAGAGTTTCTTGGAGGTAGACCAAGGCCCAAATTGGGGCTGTAGCGCCAAAGGAAGGACACTACAAGTATTACTGCGAAGGCGACGGAAGAGTAACTTAAATACGTAATAATTTATAAGTATTGTTCAGTGAAATATCACAGGCGGAGGCCTGGAGGCCTTTCTTATGCTACCCTTCCCTTTATAATGCACTATAAATAGTTCTGCATTAAGTAGTAATTAATGATAAGTAACTTGAATAGTAGAGCAGCCCTGCGATTACACGTAACAAAAATATTTTAACTATCTGTAACTCGTAGCTCACTTATTCATTGTATTCAATTACACTGCTGATTTCTGTAGACGGAAATAAGATGATTCTTAATAAGACATCCTTACACATGCACTTATGTTACGCCCTGCATATGAGGGTACAGTCGTATCATATTATATGCTAGCCTGTAGTACCTGAGGGTGTTTGAGAACAGGGTGTTGAGGAGAATATTCGGACCGAAGAGAGATGAAGCGACAGGAGGTTGGAGGAAACTGCATAATGAGGAGCTTCATAACTTGTACTCTTCTCCAAGTATAATTATAATGATAAAATCAAGGAGGATGAGGTGGGCAGGGAATGTAGCACGAATGAGGGGAGACGAGGAATGCATATATGATATTGGTGGGAAAGCCAGAAGGAAAGAGACCAGTGGGAGGACCAAGGCGTAGGTGGGTGGACAATATTAAAATGGCTCTTAGAGAGATAGGCTGGGATGGTATGGATTGGATTGATCTGGGTCAGGATTGGGACCAATGGAGGGCTCTTGTGAACACGGTAATAAACCTTCGGGTTCCATAAAATCCTGGGAAATTCTTGAGTAGCTGCAGAATTGGCGGCTCCTCAAGAAGGACTCAGCTCCATGAGTGAGTAAGGCATGTAGTACGCAGAGATGCGCGGGCCATTTGCACAACCTTGCAGAACAGAGTCTCGCTGGAAATTGGTAGTCGCAAAGCCCTTTCACAAATGCAAGATTCCACACCCCGTCCCCCAGACTAGTGTTTGGATATCTGGCCTGCACCCACGACGCACCACGTGCGCTACCTCACCCGGGGCTGGGCAAAGGCGTCCCAGGGATCGCCACGTAGATGTATCAGACGGCGTGTATTTGTCTCAAATATACGTAGGTGTTTCAGTATACATGAGGCGCCTCAAACAGTGTGTTGATATCTCAAAATGAAATATAATTCCATGAAACACTTTGTAGATGTTTCAAGTAATATGCAGGTGTTTCAGTATGTACGAGTATAAAGATTCGTCGCGTAATGTGTAGGTGTCTCAATATGTATATAGGTATATCACGTAGTGTGTAGGTGCCTCAATATGTACATAGGTATATCACGTAGTGTGTAGGTGCCTCAATATGTATATAGGTATATCACGTAATGTGTAGGTGTCTCAATATGTACATCGGTATATCACGTACTATATAGGTGTCTCAAAATGTATATAGGTATATCACGTATTGTATAAGTGTGTCAAACTATATTTGGATGTATCAATATGTATATAGGTATATCACGTAATGTGTAGGTGTCTCAATATGTACACAGGTATATCACGTAATGTGTAGGTGTCTCAATTTGTACATAGGTATATCACGTACTGTATAGGTGTCTCAAAATGCCCCTTCAGGGCCCTGTACCCATTCCTACATACTGTTCATGGCAAGGACAAATTTACTTTTTACTCCGTATGGTCTACATATCCACTCCGCCATATTACGGGGCTTCCCTCTCCTGAAGGGACGACAGCCTCTGGTTCTCTTCTGCTGCTTTCCTCTTCATTTCGATTTGTCTCACAAATCTGAGGAGATCTTTGTGAAGATAGCTTTAAAAACAGAACAGTTACCTTACTGAGTAAGGAAAGGTTTACTGAAACATCAGTAATCATAATGAAGAGACAAGGAGTGTCAACTGATGCAATTAATATTTTTATTAAACACTCTTTTCCTTTAGACCGCCTCTGTGGTCTGGTGGTCAGATTTCCTGAATACAGATCCAGAGGTCCCGGGTTCGATTCCCGTGGCTACCAGATTTTCTCAGAAGTAGTGAGTCTGGAACGGGGTCCACTCAGCCTCGTGAGGACAACTGAGGAGCTATTTCAAGGAAATAGTGGCTCCGGTCTAGAAAACCGAGATTAACGGCCGTGGGGATTCGTTGCACTGACCACTTGACACCCTCTATCCGCAAAAGTTGGCATTAACTTCGCCGACAAGCGGCGGTTGCTCGGTTGGGATAGTTCGCTTCCGGAATACAGGCGACGGAATTTGGTTACTCTTATCTTTTATGACTGATCGGTATTTCACCGCTAAACAAGAATTTCAGTCACATGAAGACATCACACACTCGGATGACTAAAAGCAAAGAAAAGGGTAAAGCTACCCCTGTAACAGGCCGTGAAAACCCATAGAGTTGTGAGACGTCGAGGCTCCCGTATTTACTCCAGAGAGTCGGCTCACAGATGGCGATGAGACTGAGTCGACCCCAGGGCCATAGTGCGGTTGGAAGGATTAGGTCAATTGTAAAATCCCGTGACCTCGCTGGGAATCTAACCCCCGACCTTCTGGCTTGTAACATAGTTCCTCAACCAACTACGTTACCATGTGCCCCAGCACTCTGGTGGCTACTGGAAGCAACCGAAAATTCTGTGGGCTGAGGGGGGGGGTGCCACGCGAGTCAAAATGCTGGAAGCATGCACTTTTGCGAAAGTTTCACGTTAGATTAGAATAAGAGGGCTAAATTAGGCCGCGATTTAGTCCTCTCACCCCCTTCTCATACCATCATTCATAGCAATACTTATTCGCCAGATGAGAAATCTTCGTAAACGAAATTAAGTATCAGCAAGTAGACTCCATCAGTGGGGGTGAAAACTTCCTTCGGTTAAAGCCTATAAGAAACTATTGGCCTGTGAGTTTGGACACCCCTGGAACAGTGTATCCTGACCCCTGTTAGAGGGCTGCATAATATACCCTAGCGGTCGAAAGGAAAGGAAGAATTCCAATCGCGTGGTTCGCCCCGGGGTTTGAGGCTATTGCCACGAAGTGTAAAAATGCGAGGGCATAATAAAAGGCCCGCCCTCTTGAAGATAATGTTCCAACAACAAACACTACAGACATGCGCAGTGAGTGCAGGACTTTGTGCCATATGACACCAAATCGGCAATGTTTCCTGCCCAATATGCATGAAATTTACGAATAATGAGAAAAATGTTACTAAATATGCTCATAACACATCACAATAAAAATTTCACAGGTCAAGTTAAATCGCTCATATCATACCATATGTCACGCGGTAGTTGCTATATTAGCGTGCATTTTCATAAAAACTGCTTTAATAAATTCTCTACACCTTCAGTTATAAAGGGATTGTGAATCTTACTGCTCGAAATTAATACATGGCAAGTAATCTTCTTTTCAACACGTTGGCCTCTGATGATGCTTCTTTAATGCTGAAAGAGGTAGAACATGCTTTATTCACTGGTTCGCGCGCCGCCTAGTGACAACATATCTCCGACACGCTAGTCGCCAATCACAGGCTATGGTCCATACGCTGCTAAGCAACGGCTCGGTAATCAGGTTTACCCAGAATGTCTCCGCAGAAATTATTGAAATTGTATGTAGTGTTGAAGCTCTTGGTTGAACCCATGGGCAGAACCTCGGACCATGCAATATTATTGCTTTTTGATAAGCAGCATGTTGCATGTAGAAATTTTTTTGTGTGGTAACAATATAGTCACGTTTGACGTCCAAAGAGATTATCATGTTACCATCTGGGAATTGACTTTGTATTCCCTTTCCATTGTTCGAAACAACAACGAGCCTCATACCGTTTTACTGCTTTTGGGGTAGGATCTCGGTAATTTCTCGGACACTATCTGTCATCAATTAATTCTTTTCCAGAGGAAGACGATGGTTGGTTAATATTACACACGTAATGGCCGACGTTTGAAATGATTATAGAAGGCATCGGCAAATAAGAAGTTATGTACACTGTCTCATTCTGTTTCATGTATCTGCCTTGCTTACGCACTGACTTCGCAAAGACAGACATTCCATTTAACCTGAGTGTGAATATTTTAACTTTGTTTTGTAAAGAACCATAGCTCTTGATATTTCAGAAAACCGGCCGGTCTAGACTTGTATTCGGTAGGTACTCGGCTAGAATATCAGCAACACACCGGCTATCCTGGCCGGTTTTCGTCAGTCCCTCCAAACAAATTCCGAGTTAATATAACGATTAGGGCACAACTGCTTGCCTCCAGGGCCTCTCAAGTTCGACATCCTATCGTCCGACGCATGTATAATCTCGATACTGAAAGCATCCTTAACTGACTAACTAACTAACTAACTAGATATCTGTTCCATATTGTTAGTTATCCCTCACTAGTAAATTTGACAATGTTAACGGGTTTTTATGATAATTGATACGGATGCAATGTTATTAGAAGCCATCGCCCATTCGAACAATTTCCCGTCTTCAGTAATATCAACTTGGCAACAGTGCGAATTTCTGAGGTGTGTGGATAACGGTATTATTTAGTGTGCAATTCCTGAATTTTGTGGACTTACATATCTTTGCAAAGTATTATATATTTGTTAAATACATAATGTTTACGACGTAAATTAATGACATGGCTTTAATACGTACTCTGTTGAAATTTTATATTTATTGGAGATGCTATTGTAGCCGTTGATGTATACCTAGTGTGACAAGTGTGTTGAGTATAACACTGATGCGAACTTTAAGCCATGTGTAGTAAGTTACATGCAATGGGAACGTTACTGGCCAAAATATGCAAATAAAATTTTCCATTAACTTGTTGCTCGTGACGAAAGCGTTTATGTAACGTAAGTTTCCTTATTTATTACGTCATTTACAACAGTTGTGTTTTATGAGAACTGTTAATTACCTTGGTGTTGTATGAAAACGGTATATGTAAGCTTAAAGAGTTAACGATTGCATAAGGTTTACGAGTTCTCGCCAGTTCCGCAGAAAGTAAGTGAACTGTGATCATACAATGCACAATGTAAATCAACAGGGTAAAGAATTGTGCTTAGCGAGAATGGGATATGTGGAGCTTTAATACACTGAGAGATAAGAAATGCATACAAAATTTTGATTGGAAACCTCGAAAGAAAGAGGTAATTTAAACGACTAAATTATAGATAATATAAGATGAACGTTAAAAATTTGGGAGGTGTGAGGATGTAAACTGAATTTATCTGGCTTTTGATAAGGTACATGACCGCCTCTGTGGCCTAGTGGCCAGAGCTCCTGGCTACAGATCCAGAGGTCCCGGGTTCGATTACCGGCGCTACCAGATTTTCTGAGAAGTAGTGGGTCTGGTACGGGGTCCATTCAAGCCTCGTGAGGATAAATGAGGAACTACTTGAATGGAAAAATAGCGGCTCCGGTCTAGAAAACCGAAATTAACGGCCGTGGGGATGCGTTGCGCTGACCACGTGACACCCCTCTATCCGCAAAAGTTGGAATTAACTTCTCCGACAAGCGGCGGTCGTTTGGTCGGTATAGTTCGCTTGCGGACTAAAGCCACTGAGTTATTTTTTTTTGTGGTAAGGCACACTGGCGGGTTGTTATGAGCATGACAGTGGACCTTATGTTTTTATAGAAGCCGGAAAATTTCTTGAAGAGCTGATTGATCACTGACTTGCAATGAGAGATTTTCGTCTACATAAAAGCATGAACGTATTTGTCGACATGCTTGGATAAAGAATGACCGATTTAAACACAACAAGACATTTAAAAAATAGCCGCTATTCGAAATATATTTTGAAAGTGTGCTTGATGTAAACTCACGAGATCAGTTCCCCCCCTCGGGACAAGACGCTGTGATTGTTTCGAGGATCGTCTCCTGATTGGCCATGTTTGCTGGACTCTATTCATTCACATGCGGACAGTATAAAGTTCACAGTGGCTTCTCTCTCCAACCCCCCCCCATCCCGATAGAACATTTTTATCCCTTGACCGTTCTACCTATGTACCTCCTCTGTTGCATGGTCATTCTTATAAATTAGTTTGTTCAGAACTTGAACAATACATCACTAGCACAAGCTTTTTGCTCCCGTAAAGCACGGGACTACCCATGTACAGCGCATGAACTATGTTAAAACAACACGCTTTACAGAATGTACTCCAGGCGCACACGCCAACAATTAGAACACAACAAACAGGGCCACGCACCTAAGGCTCACGCGAGCCTCTGGCCAAGTGCCTTGTAGCTAGGCAACCAACATTACACATTACACTATCCACACACACGCATATATATGTACGTATACATATATCTATATATACGTACACAGCCCTTTTCCTGAGGGCGAATTTGTTTATTTATGCTACGACGCCCCGCGTCCTACAAAACATCGTTTGTTCAGTTGATAAATGACATATGTCTTGTGTAGTTTTGTACGTTTCAGATATGTGGACTAGCGCCATGTTTAAAAGCGTCAATACGGTCAGCAGTGGAAGTCTGAAATTCTGCGGGGCAAATTGTCAGTAATGTGGTTCTGATAGTGGAACTATAGCACCGGTCGCCAGAGTGATGTTGTTGTCATGGTAATGACAATTTGCGTGTATGTTATTTCGAGGAAAGTTGTCTCATTTTGTAGTATTGAAACTAATTTTGGCTCAGATGCGTCCTAATAATGGACATGACCGTATTTGTGATACGTTTCTCTACATTCTCGCCACACCAATAGAATAAATAGAATAGAGCCATACTTAATAAGCTGATAGGCAACAAACACCCCAGTAACAAATAATAGCTTTGTTTATCGCCGAAATGAATCGACGTTTCGTCTCCCTTTGCGTGTTCTTGCATGGAAACGGAGACCCGCAGTCGCCGAAACGTAGGCAGTGTCTCAGCTACAGACAGCCGGCAGTCCCGAAACACTCCGCCTTACCTGGAGCTCGGAGGCTCGTTGCCACGTTCACAAGAGCCTATAACGTATTTCGTTAACGATAAAAATTAAAATTGTTCTCCCATCTGCACCTCGGTCTTCAAAATGAATCTCTTCCATTCACATTAAGCGTTCTGTGCGGTTTATGGTGTATAATTTGTTTGCATGGCACAATCCATAAGCAGCTCATTTAGAAAAAACATTTACTGCCCTTCGGCAGATAAAAGAACGGTTCACGAATGTGCAGAGCCGGGGTAGCGTAGTCGGTATAGCGACTGGCTACGGGCTGGGAGACTGAGGGATCGCAGTTCGAGTCCTGGTAGAGTGAAGAATTTTTTCTCCTCCAAATCATCCAGACCGGCTCTGAGATTCACCCAACCTCCTATACAGTGGATACGGGAGGTTCTTTCCCCGTGGGTAAAGCGGCCGGGGTGTGAAACTGACCACTCACCTCCAACCAGTGCCGAGGTCAAGAAAATGTGGATCTATACATCCACTCTTCCATACGCCTTTATGGCATAGTGCTTAATTCGTTGAGCACAGGGACAACTTTTACCTTTACTTAACATGAATGTGCAGCTGTTACTGATCGAGTGATGCCTGGCATTAAGACCAAGGAGGGTGGCAAATACGTAGTTTGCGAACGAATAGTATGCATCGCATAGCATTGCTTGGCTGAATGAGAACTGAATATGCTGACGACACACCCCTAGGGAAGAGACCTCTAGGGAAACCACGGAGATGATATTACGTTAAATCATAGAGGAATGGCGTGTGAAGGTGTGAACTAGTTTAAATCACCTTGGATAACTTAATATCAGGCGTTTGTCAGCGGAGTGTTATAGCATGAAGCTCCATTCAAGTAGGCAGATTTATTAAGCAGCTGAGTGACTACAACTCTCTGCCATGGAATTAATGCTTTTTGCAAGGTAAAAGGTAAAGATATTCCTGTAACAGGCCGTGGAGGCCCATGGGGTTGTGAGATGTCGACGCTCCCACATTTTCTCTAGACAATCGGCTACAGATGGCGGTAAGGTTGTCAGCTTTACACACCGGCCGCCCTTTACTCCCCAGGAATGTTCCTGGTAGTCATTTCTGTTAGACGATGAGTCGACCTCAGGGCCATAGTGCGGCTAGGTCAATTGAAAAAACATCTCATCGGGACTCTAAACCCGCGACCTTCCGGTTTGTAGCATAGTGCCTCAAGCACTCAAGCTCTCCGGTGATAGGGGCTAGCTCTGTCTATTGGACCCAACTGAGTAGGTTTTACCTGAGGACGGGGACAGAATCCAGTCTCCGAAACGCTGTGTTTTTTTTAAAAGAAACAGGAATTTTTTTACGACTAGACAAAATGATGGATAATGTCCAAAACATATTATTTGTAACACTAAACAAGAGTTTTCAAGAGACGTACAAAGCGCTTGATAACATTCACGCATTATGAGTCACAGGTGCACATTTTGCATGGCGTGATTCCCTGCAGAGTAGATGCTCCGCTCGACTTCATTCTCTTAGGGCCGTCTGCTGGATTGTGTCGTTCGGAGAAAGCCCGACGTATCGCAAGAATATATCGTCACCTCGTTCAGGGTTTCAAATTAAGCCAAGTAAGAAATGAGAATAAGCAGGCTTCAGGCTGATCTCAGTTTTTACGTAACCTTCTTATGGTTCTTGCTTGATTTATTTATAAACCGTGAAGATGGAGGCGATGCATTCCTCTGAAAACGTCGCACTTTCTCCTAGATACGCCTGTTACACCAAGAATACCGGACCATCCCTTCTTATTTGCGAGGTTAGCTGAACAGACCACTTCGGAACTGCGAGTGTTCACAAAGGAAATGTTACGATTGTGTGGAATCCTGTAACGTAGTTTTCCGCTTCTCTCGTGTTCATTTCCATTTATTTTCGAACTGACCTTTAATTGCCCCGAATTCAAACATTTGCAACATTTTATGGCAGTCTTCAAAAATAAATACCCAAGTAAATATACCGTAAGCCCTGATATCGTGTTGCTTTCTCTCCCATAACCTCTTTTTTTTTTGTGGAGGGGGGGACATTGCACCACCAGAAGCTGTAACTTCACTGCAGGGAAATTTTGCATGGCTTGGCCCTATAATTGATATTAACGTAACAACAGATAACCGAAAGGAGGAAAATAACATGACTTGGGCGTGGAATGTTCAAACAGGAGCACTGAGAGAGATTTATTTGTACACTATCTTTTTTTTTCGTTATTTGTCTGGTTTTGGGAGTTTGCATCCATCTGGACCCACTGTGCCAGGTCAGAATGCTTATACAGGGATAAGTTTTGTGTGTGTATGTGAAACAGGCTCTGCCTATTGCCTGCTTCGTGCTGGTTTCCTGCTTGGCTTACTCTTTGACCCTGAACATGGAGGCCGTATCTTCCTTCGAATCTTTGATGCATATTCATCGGACTATATGCGTTATATCCAAGAACACCGAACCATTCATAATTTACGTAAAGCCGTAGATGGACTTATGTACAGGTGACAGAGACCGTTTCGCCTCTTTTTACTTTCCCGCATACGAAATACACGAGGAAGTACTGTGATCTTGAGAAATTCATGCGTTCCCAATTTTTCAACCCCCCCCCCACCGAATACGATGAAAATGTTTTTTTTTTAATGTCACGTGTCTGTAAGTATGTACTCATGTGGACGTGGTCCTCGCCAGCGCCTGAACGGCGGCTGTACATGTATTCATATTCGCTGTATAAAAAATCATCCGTCATGGACTTTTTCTATTCTTTTCTAAAACCCATCGTTACGATGTTGAGTTCGGTCGTGCGGGTTGCGGTTACATATTACAACATGATCGTTTTTTGTTTCCTCCTGCGAATAAGAAAGAAGATACGTGAAATAAACAGGAAACCAATGTACACAAGAGCAGGTTGTCTTTCACGACAAAGGGGAGAACCTTGGATTTAATGGGTGAAGTTTATTTACTTTCCCCTTTTTAGGGTTACCATTTTAACCACAGAAATGCTAACCTATATGCCTTATCTGGGGGCAGGCGGTAGCGCAGTTGGTTGAGACACTATGCTACAAGCCGCAAGGTCGCGGATTAGAGTCCCAATGAGGTGGATTTTTTCAATTTACCTAATTCTTCCAGCCGCACTACGGCCCAGGAGTCGACTCAGCCTGTAACAGAAATGAGTACCAGAAATATTCGTGGGGTAAAGGGTGGCCGGCCGGTCACGGTAGCCGAGCGGTCTAAGGCATGTACTGTCTTCGTTCGCTTGGAAACCGGGATCGTGGGTTCGAATCCCACTCAGGGCATGGATGTTTAGTTTTTGTGTGTGTACAGGTAGAGGCCTTGCGACGGGCTGATCACCCGCCCAAGGAGTCCTACCGTGTGTGTAAGATCTAGAAAAACCGAGGTGAACGGAGAAGTTCATGGAGGTAGGCCTAGGCCCACTGGGGCTGTAGTGCCAAGGAAAAAAATAAAGGTGGCCGGCACGTAAGGCTGACAACCTTTCCGCCATCTATGAGCCGATTGTCTAGAAAATGTGGAAACCTCAATATCTCACAACCCTCTGGGCCTCCACGGCCTGTTACAGGGATAGCTTTACTTAATTATATGCGTTATCTGGATATGGTTCCGACGTTGGGGAGGCAAGGAGTAGATTTAGTTAGGGTCTATGACTTTTTTTGTTAACATTTTACCCAGTTTTACTTTCTAAGAATGGACACATTTATGCCAACATCATATGTGGCCATCCGTGGTGACTCGAGAGAGCCGCCAGTTTTCATTAAGCGTGGTAAGGGTTTCTTCCATAAGAGACTACATTACCTTCATAATTATAATTTATTACCTTAAATGATGTCAATATAGCGGTCATGCGAACATGTTAATGTAAGTGCAATATTTAGAAGCGATATCCTGAAATTTTGGCCGTAATAGATCTTCGAAAATATGCAAAGTTGCAGTTTGTTCCGGTTCTTTTCTTTTCGTAGGCTTAATGCGAAGGCTTGGCCGCGCCATAGCTCAAGCGGTTAGTCGCTGGCTTCCCACCGTGGCGGCCCGGGTTCGATCGCGGGTCTGGTCAAGTGGGATTTGTGGTGGACAAAGTGGCGCTGGGGCAGGTTTTCTCCGAGTACTTCGGTTTCCCTTGCCAATCTTCCTTCCACCAATTGCTCCATAATCACCCTCGCCTATCATCTGGGGCTGGTACAATAGGCCAGAAGTGGCCGCAGTACAAGGGACTTAGTCCCACCCCACTAGCAATAACAACAATAACAATAATGCAAAGGCTTGGCATGGATCCACACTAATGTAGGTTACTGTTTTCTGGGATATAGTCCCGTGTTTTCTAGTAGAAGTTAACCGGAACCTCAGCTTGTGTTTTAAATTTTCATTCACTTCATTTCGCAGCCTATTTCTCTAGTGGCTCTCTTAGTACGAGTATTATGTTCCAATTATCTTCTCGAACTTCTAAATTGCAATCTCCAACAAATTCACCAATAGATTTCCCTATATCCTGTCTCCTGTTAACTGTGTGTAACCGGCCCACCGTAGCTTCCGAGATTTCACTGCTGCAGTAGCACTAGGAACTTGTACAAACTATGATTTTTCTCTTTATTATGTACAGGGTCCAGTGCCCCAGATTTGTCACTTCATCCTTTCACACATCTTTCTGAGTATTTTGTTTACAGAACCTATAATATATATATATATGTATATATTGTGGGAGAGGAGAAATGTATATAGGATATTGGTGGGAAAGCCGGAAGGAAGGAGAGCAATGGGAAGACCAAGGCGTAGGTGGGTGGACGGTATTGAAATGGATCTCAGAGAGATAGGAAGGGATGATATGGATTGGATTGTTCTGACTCAGGATAGGGACAGCTGGGGGGCTCTTGTGATCACGGTAATGAACCTTCGGGTTCCATAAAATGCTGGGAAATTCTTGAGTATCTGCACAATTGGCGGCTTCTCAAGAAGGGCCCAGCTCCATAAGTGAATATGTATAGTATATAGCCATCGGAAGTACTCACTGCATTCCAAGATTAGGCTGTAACATTCCCAGTGCTGTCATAAGTCTATCGTGACCCGTCTGTCTGTCTGGCTACAGATTATGCATTGTTTATAGTTAATTATATAATGATAATGCAGCCGATTTTTTTTTTTTACTTGTCGTGTTCTTGTGTGAATATTTAGTTTTATCTGCATTTATTTCTATACAGTTTCTTTGCTGACCCAGTGGAGAATTTCTGCTTTATTCTGTTCGATGTTTATATTCTTCTGCAAAGAAATTAAATCATCATCATAAACAAGAAATTAATTTAGACCGTGCCGTTACAGATTATGTTCCCGAATCTCTAGAATTCTGCTGCTGTATATTTGCGATATGCCTCTTTCGAATCTTACTCCAAGCCAGTTGTCCTGACGTGTGTCTTGGTAGCCCCTCGGGTGTTCCTTACACTGGGCCACAGTGGCATTGTTTCTTGTTCACCTCCTTTCACGACGGTCCTCTCAGTAATGCAGTATGTATAGACGTAAGTAAGGGTTTTGGGGGGGGNGAATAGGAAGTGGGTAGTGAGGGTTAAGAAAAACGCGTGTCCACGTGTTTAATTGCGACGGCCCCTGGCAGGTGGGGTGCTTTCCACATTAAACGAAACCATGAAATGATTACACGTGCTAATGACTGGGTATCACATTTTCCTGGTATCGGCCATAATGCTTGACTAATTTATGCTCTATTTCCCTCGCTATCCCCTTTACAGCAATGGAGAAAATAGCCCTGAGGAAGGACGTCTCTCTAACCATTTGCACGACCAGATAGATAAATAGATATTCAGACAGACGGATGGATGCTTGGGTGGAAAGTTCGCTGGCTGGATCTACATATTTGGAATGCAGTTTCGAAGGTGGTAGTTGGCCTTGTGTACTCTTCTCCAAGTACGAGTATTATTAGAATGGTCAAGTCAAGGAGAATGAGGTGAGCAGGGCATGTAGCACGAATGGGGAGAAAAGGAATGCATACAGGATATTGGTGGGAAAGCCAGAAGGAAAGAGACCACTGGGAAGACCAAGGCGTAGGTGGGTGGACAATATTAAAATGGATCTTAGAGAGATAGGATGGGATGGGATGGGATGGATTGGATAGATCTGGCTCAGGATAGGGACCAGTGGAGGGCTCTTGTGATCACGGTAATGAACCTTCGGATTCCATAAAATGCTGGGAAATTCTTGAGTAGCTGCAGATTTGGCGTCTCCTCAAGAAGGGCTCAGCTCCATGAGTAAGTAAGTTGGCCTTGTGTAGATCACAGTGACCTTACGGTCTGAGGCATGAACTGTGTTCGCCCGCTCAAACGCTGGGATCGTGGATTTGAATCCCACTCAATGAATGAATGTCTGTGTTTATTATGTTTGTGATCTGTGTATGTAGCGGCCTCGCGACGGGCTGATCCCCCATTCAAGGAGACCTGCTGACTCTGTAAGTTTAAGAAACTGAAGTGAAACGAAGCGCTTCACACATGCCTTATGCGAAATGTGGTATGATGAATTTGTGTTGTGGCTTTACACGCAGTTATTTCTTCTAGAACGACAGAAGGTGATACCACTGCGGGCCCTGGTGAGTTGCAGGATGTACAAGGATTGTATCCACTTGTGCCATAGTACAACAAACTGCAGCAAACGCATTGCCATTCCAAGCGATTTAATACTGTGACGTATCCGGGGTTTGCGTGACTAAGAAGACGGGTTCTGGACTGGATATATTGACGGCTTCTGTTACAACCACTCGTAATCAAATCAGCTACAAGAACTCTCAATCAATCTTCAGCCGAACCCCTCTTCCTTGACTGCCGAGAACTCGCTCCATTCTAATTCTCATTCTACGACTGACTGCTCCAAGTCCAAGTCACATTGCCACTGACGGACAGTCAGTCTGTCTGTCTTGGTGTCGAGCCCCGGCTGGGGTTCATGACCAGATTTTTGTTTTCCTTATATGAATGTTACTGTCCTGTTCATTTGGGGTGCCCATTCTGACGAGAGGTCGGGTCTGTCATTTGTCAGTCATGGTCCGTATTAGTAAGTCCATTGTCAGTATTTACATATATTTACAAATTTCATCTTAATTCCTATTTCTATGTACAATATATACAAGGCCTCTGTCAATCTAGGCTCAGTACAGCAGATTTTGCCCTATTTTTATTAGTATTCGCTACCTCGGCAGTCACTTGAACGGTCGCATGCCTGACCGCCGCCAAGTCTAAGCCTCTTATACTTTCTGTGTCGGGCTTCGCCTTGTCCGATGTTACGAACATTCTCATTTTCATGATTTTGTATGACTTCTGTTTGTTTCCTGCATAATTTTGTTATATAGTCATATACGTACGGGATTTTGAATGCCATATGCAAATCGCGGACCGGTGTACGCCTTGGAAAATTGCCAATGGGATTGACTGCTCACTTGGAATTTCGTGTTGTATACCCTCGGGGCAGACCCCACGGACACCATCTCAACAATTCGTAGGGGTGTTTACCGCTTCGTTCCCCAGAAATTGACATCCTTTATTGTCACGTATTATACGCATTACACAGCAACGGGCTGTTTATCAAGAATCTGTCTCCGCAGGAATGTCTTTATTCAGCCGTTGCCTAGCAATGGATCTGTACGTCACAATACTATTGTGGTGACTCCATCTGTTGTGAAGAAAATTGTTTGAGTTGTACCACTTTAGTCTTCTGTTGTGTTGTAACAGCTCTTTCGTTGTTCTGTTCAGTGCATGATGATCGGTGGGGGGGTTGTTTTATACAGAAAACGCTGCTAATACAAGCTGTTCATTTTGTCACTAGCTGCAACTTTTCCCAGAATCCTATTCTATCTGCGCAGTGTTTATTAAAACATAGTTTAATACATATAGACCTCTGCTTTGGCTTTCATTTGTACTGGTGGTCAGTTTTGTTGAATTTCGATCACACTTTAAGTTAGCTACAGTCTACAGTACTCACTCATTGAGCTGAGCCCTTCTGGAGGAACCTCCAAATCTGCAGCTACTCAATTTCCCAGCATTTTATGGAACCCGAAGGTTCATTACCGTGCTCACAAGTGCCCTCCACTGGTCCCTATCCTGAGCATACCATCCTATCCTATCTCTCTAAGATTCATTTTATTATTGTTCACCCACCTACGCCTTGGTCTTCCCATTGGTCTCCTTCCTTCTGGCTTTCCCACCAATATCCTACATACGGTCCTCTTCTCCCCTATTCGTGCTACATGCCCTGCCCACCTCATTCTCCTTGACTTGATCTTCTAATTACACTTGGAGAAGAGTATAAGTTATGAAGCTCCACATTATTCAGTTTTCTCCAACCTCCTGTCACTCCATCTCTCTTCGGTCCAAATATTCTCCTCAGCACCCTGTTCTCAAACACCGTCAGTCTGTGTTCCTCCCTTAAAGTCAGAGACCAAGTCTAACACCCATACAAAACCACAGGCAAAATTATATTTTTGTATAATCTAATTTCACAATTAACCAATATCCGTTCATTTGGAGCGAATTTGCTTATTGTGGACAGACAGACAGATGGACAGACATACTGCAAGTAACAAGCATTTACATATTTTTTTCCGAAAGTGTCTAAATCTTGGCTTCTGCTTCCAAGATAACGAATCATAGTCTTATTGCCAGAATCGGCAAGCTGACGGTAGTTAGGAAACAATCACCTTCCATTCTGAGAACTCAAATAAACAACGACTTACCGCTAATGAGGCCGTTTCTACGCTCATTAAAACATTAATTAACAAGGAGGACATCAGTTCAATGACTTTTTCTTGTAGGGAGTGGATAAGTTTACTGCCAAAGAATCGGACTTATTTTAAACATCTAGAGCTTGTTTATATAATGGCTTGACGTGATGTACGTGTATAATCAACGAAATAACAAACGAAAAAAATACAGGATTCGGTGTTCTCCTAGCGCGCGTATGAAGAGCACGATTTTCTAGGCTGTAATGCCGTATAATTTGGTAGAAATCAAAAAGGATGTTTCGGAGGAATATATCACCTTCATCTTCAGGATCGAAGAAGAGGTCAAGCAAGAAACAAACAATACGTAGGTGGCAAGCAAAAACGCTGCTTGTCGCCAGATTCTTGCTAGACATACTCTTCAACCCTGAAGATGGAAACGTTACGTTATTTGGAAATTTTGTGGACCGAAGTACACGGCGTTGCAGTCCAGAAGATTGTACTGCTCGGAGCTAATGCGTCTTTGTGTGGGACTGCAGTACGCGTGCAGGAAGGTCCATTAGTCAGGTATTTAGGTTTACAAATGACGCATGTTGAAAATGTGTTTAATCCACTGGAGTACGTGTCCATCTTTCCAGTTCTATTTTCTAGGCGTGAGAAATCTTCTGAAATCAAGTTAAAATCTAAATCACTAAATGCCTTTTGGTATTCGGTCTGCAAACAGTACTCTACTATCTATCATCTATGGCTCTACAGCCATTTCTTGGGCCTTGGCCGCTTTTTCAGTATCTTGATCTTTTACACAGTCAATAGCCCGTCGCAAGGCCGCTGCCTTGACAAAGGACAGCACAATCACAGAATGAACGCACAGAGACATGCCTCACGTGGGATTCGAACCCACGATCCCAGCGTTTGAGCGGGCGGAGACGGTTCATGCCTCAGACCGCGCGGCCACTGTGATCGGCAGGAAACTGTGTTTTCCGAAACTTCCAAAGGTGAAGTAAGTACAAGCTGGCAGAACATGGGGAAATTTGTCGTATCCAGCGGTGGACTCCTGTTACAATGACGATGAACATTCGGGTTTCATAAGAAGGGAACTAACGTCCGGACGCCGCTTCGGCTTGGTTAACAGTACTTTTTCATATTCGAAAAGTCCTGGCTTTGAATCTCGGCCCAGAGACCGTTCACCCTGACGGAGGCTTGTCGTGGTTTTTCTTAGTTCTTCTAGGCAAATTATGGTATTGTGACATGATGCCTGAAAGCCAGAGTAGACGTTCATTGCTAGGCAACAACTCGGTAAACAGCTGCAACGAATAAGTAAACAGCAGTCGAAATATTGTTGGGCTGTAACGTTGGAAACGGTGTTTTCTGTTGGGTCCACTCCGAGGCTCTATATCGAGGATCCCAGGTCAGCTGAGATAGAATTGGCGAAGTCTCTTGAGACGGCAGTCGCTTGACTGAGAAGAGATAGCAACGGTTTCAGTTGAGATTTGTAAGTCATCCTATAAGAAGAAGACTTTATGTGTGATAAGTAAAAGTTTAAAAAAAGGTAAAGGCCAAGGAGGCCCATAGGGTTATGTAACGTCGAGGCTCCCACATTTTCTAGACAGTCGGCTCAAAGATGGCGGTAAGGTTGTCAGCCTTACGCGCCGGCCGTCCTTTACTCTGCAGGAAGATTCCTGGTACTCATTTCTGTTAGAGGCTGAGTCGACCCCAGGACCATAGTGCGGTTGGAAGGATTATATCAATTGAAAAGAAATCCACCTCATCGGGACTCGAACCCACGACCTTCCGGCTTGTTACATAGTGTCTCAACCAACTACTCTACCATGTGACCCCACATGTAATAGGTACTGTGATAAATCCTTTGCCAGAATACGACTAGTGAAGACTGATAACCTAGTGTGTGTGATAGTGAAGTGTGAAGTGTGAAGATTAACGATAGCGCTATAATTAATTGCAGTTACTAGTTGTGAGTGGATAAGTGCAATAAATCCAATCCAAATCCCGTCTGTATTTACATCCATATACTGAGGATATCATGCCTTAAATAAGGCCAAGACGGCTTCCATCTACATCCTTAATCTTTTTTTCATTTTCCTCATCCTACCATACGACATAATCGAGTCCACTGAAGAATTGTCACTGCTTAACCGAAGAATAAGTCAGCCGAAACAGAGAATTTATACATAGATGTGTTCCATGCCCATCTTCTCTCAGCGAACGTTTTGTACCGTGAAATTAGTTGGTTAGGAAGTCAGGTAGTTAGTCTGTTAAGCCTGACAGTTGTTTAATTAGTCATATGCGCTCCCCTCCATTATTATGCATACTAATGTGTGCAGGGGTACGCAGAACATACGAGTATGTATAGCAGTCACGGTCAACCTGGCAGGTGTGGCGGCTAGCTGCCCCCCGTAGCGGGACGAGGTGCCCTTTGTAGTCCCGCGGCGGGCAGGTGGTGATCGTAACAGCTGAAGGGCGTAACTGCAGTCATTAGGACCACATCGCTGCCCACAGGGCTCCGGTGCGATTCTTGAAGGATACCTTCTTCTGATTGCAGAGATTGAATATATGTTATTTCTTCACTGGCTCTACAGCCCCTTGGGCTCTGGCCTCTGATTTTTCAGTTTCATGGTCACTTTACAGACATTTGGTTTGTATTCATTGTGGTAGGATGTCCATATTGTTGTGTTTTGTGTATTGTTTTTTGTTTGAACGTGTTGTCACTTAGTGTAATGTGTGTTACTTGTCTGTTGTGTCCTATTGTGTACTACTGCCACCGGGCTAAAACCCAATTGTAGCATAATAAATAATATATATTAGGACTCCTTGGACGAGTGATCAGCTTGTCGCAAAGCCTCTACCTAAACCCGTGTTCACTTCGGCCTTCCGGGTGTCACTCCCTGTGGAAATGCTAACATTTAATTCCGTTTTGGATAATTGCTTCCACCTGTAGATTAGAACAGTGCAAAGATGGTGTCAGGTGGCTATATTGACTGCCGATCACAGTGTCCGAGTGGTCTAAGGCATGAACTGTGGGTTGGACTCCTTTAACCGGCGAGGAGTCAGTCCATCACAAGGCCGCTACCTACGCAGGACAACACAAACACAGAAGAAATGCAGACAGACTTCCATGCGTCGAGTGGGGTTCGAACCCACTATCCTAGTTTCTGAGCAGGCGAAGCTATTTCCTGCCTTAGACCACGCTGTCACTATGATCGGCTCCCTAAAATAAAACGTATATTCCTCGGGCGTCTGTAAGGCAAATGTGTAAGGGCTAATTGCCGAGATGAAGCACCCTGATATTCTCTCGTCCAGATTCAAGACGCGGTTCGCCTGCGGGGACGCTGTATCGTGGATATCAGTCTATGGTCAGCAACATTTGTAAGCAAATTTGCTACTATGTAAGTTTTGAGGTTTTCACGGCGATGACAATGAAGAAAGNGCTACTGATTGACTAATTAAGACTGCAGAGTCTTATGATGTAAAGGCAATGGTGTTTCTGAACTTAATTAATTAAGCATTATACCATGAAGACGTGTGGGGGAGTGGAGGTATATCTCCACATTTCTTAGCCTCAGGACTAGATGGAGGTGATTGGTGAGCTTCACGCCTATGCCGCTTTACCACCGGGGAAAGACTCCCTGGTATCCATTGAGGAGGTTGTGTGGGCCCCACTGCTCGCAGTGGATAAGAGAAAAATCTTGCCTCTGCCAGGCATCGAACCCACGGCCGTCCAGCCCAAAGCCCGTGGCTATACCGACTCAGCTAATAGGCAAGGAATTGCCAGTACCAAATTTAAAAGCGAAACAAATTACGGGGATGCAGATATTCTTGTTTCCTTCTTAAGGTTAATGAAGAGGTCTGTTTCCTACCAACGTTACAGTTTATATTTTCTGTCTTTTCTTAAACGGAGCAGCGTCATGTCCCTTTCTCAAATTACAACGGTCCCACTACAGCGGATTGCGTGTCGCCAGGGGCTGAGGTTTGCAACTGGCCGTCTGAATTTCTCAAATCTTGCTAGAAAACTACTGCTAACTTTCAAACTGGACTCGAGCCAAAGGGTCTCTCATCTTATGTATATTTTTGGGCATTACTAGGTGAACTAGTAGAACAAGTTACTATGGGACAGGTTAGATAGGATGCAGCATGTAGCGTCAAGCTGCAATATGGTAGCGTACCCTGTTTTTGGGTCAAGGAGGTAAGAAAGGAAAGTGTTAGAATAGGTTAAGAAATATCAGGTGAGTCGTGTAGGATCAGACGGTTTAGATTAGGATAGGTATGGGTATGGGACTGTAGGACATAGGGCCAATTCGGCCAGAGAGTGCGAATGGATAATATAAGATAAATGACAAAATGGGAGAGAGGAGGAATGCACATAGGATATTGGTGGGAAAGCCGGAAGGAAGGAGACCACTGGGAAGACCAAGGCGTAGGTGGGCAGATAATATTAAAATTGATCTTAGAGAGATAGGATGGGGTGGTGTTGACTGGATTGATCTGGCTCAGAATAGGGATTAGTGGAGGGCTCATGTGAACACGGTAATGAACCTTCGGGTTCCATAAAATGCTCGGAAGTTCTTGAGTAGCTGCAGAATTGGCGGCTCCTCAAGAAGGGCTCAGCTCCATGAGTGAATAAGTTAAATGACAAATTTGGGTAGATGATGGTAGGAAATTGAGAATAGGATTCTGTATGAAAATATACACTACAATATGAGGTGGGGTGGCTAGGGTGAAGCAAAATAGGGTGGATAGTATAATGTAGGGTGAGTAAAGTACATTCCTCCGTACACTGATCTCGGGGCGTGAAGCTGACCCCTCACCTACAGCTAGTCCCGAGGACCACTCTACTACACGCCTTCATGGCATAGTGCTTAATTAGTTGAGCACAGGACAACTTCACCTTTTACTGATCTGTACCCAATGGAACGTACGCTATTATAACCCCCCCCCAAACCCGTCGCTATGCCATCCTATAATTTATTTTATCCCACAGTCTGTGACTTTATATTACCCTATTATATAGCAATTTATCTATCGCGTACTCCCTGTCCTATAGTATTCAGTCATATGAAACACTACGCTATTCTGCAGTGCCCTTCAACTTTCTGTGCATGTCGATACCGTTCGAGTCCATATTAACTTATCCTAACCTATGTCACTATATACACTCTCCCTCTTCACGTTATCCTAAATTATCGTGGATAGTGTTTGGTATCACGAAGCAGGAGAATGGGATGGTTCAGGGAGCAAATTGTTATCGTAGGAATTGATAGGACTACGATTAGAGTAGGGGCCACTCAGTAGCGTAGGTGGTTGAGGTACTATGCTACAAGCCGGAAGGTCGTGGGTTCGATTTCCTGTGAGGTCACTGGATTTTTCAATTGACCTAATCCTTCCAGTCTCGCTATGGCCCTGGGGTCAACCCTGCCTCTAACAGAAATGAGTACCAGGAATCTTCCTGGAGGGTAAAGGACGGCCGGCGCGTAAGGCTGACAACCTTACCGCCATGTGTGAGCCGATTATCTAGAAAATGTGGGAGCCTCGATGTCTCACAACCTTATGGGACTTGGGATAGATTTACCTTCCTTACCTTCCTATTAGGATAGGGTGGGAAATTAAGTTGTAGGATAGAGTGCAACAGTACAGGATAACGCAGTGTAGGTTGGGGTAAGATATTGTAGTGCGTGAGAGAATGTGGCAGAATAGGGTAAGGCAGGGTTAATTTGATCAATCCTGCCTTTCTTCTCAGGTATCCGGAGTCTCGGCTGGCGAAGCTCTTCAACGGGAGCATCCCCATCGTGCTGGACTCCCTGAAGCAGCACTACTTTATCGACAGAGACGGAGGCATGTTCCGACACATCCTCAACTTCATGCGCAATTCCAGGCTCCTCATACCCGAGAACTTCGCCGACCTGGACCTGCTGCTGGAGGAGGCGCGCTACTTCGACATAGCCCGTGAGTGAGAGAGAGAAACACTTACTTGCATGAATCAGAAATATTCTTTGATGTGTGTTTTTGTTAACGAACTAAAAGTCTGTGGTTCTGTGCGGTGTGGAATCTGTAGGACGCATGTCAACAAATGAATAGAGACAAGAACATCTCAAAGGCCACGTCTGGAAGACTGTCATTGTTGTTCTCTAGAATCTTACTCCTATAGAGGCTATTTCAGAATCATAGACAGGTTTTACCAATTTTGTTAAACAAGCAAAAAATGTGGATTTTGCCAAACATTAGATCTTTATGGATGTATGTGTGAGTCCCTCAGTTTGATACAAATTTAAGGGCCCACACTTCTTATAAATAGCCGTGACTAGCAAAGTGTTGCGCGTAGGAAACCAATTGACTTCCCGTACGCGGTGGCTTAAATGCAGAAGTAATTGTTTATAACCAATAGGCGGGACCCCCCATTAGACAGCAAAGACCTTCATAGCATATTCCCCAAGACAAATCATGTTTCTAATATGCTGCATATGTTAAGGACGTTCCACCAACTGATGAAGTTATATAGCTTCCAATGACGTGAAAGAAAATGGGTGACCTAGTTTTCGTTATTCTCTTGGAAGGGCGGGGAAAACAACGCAAAACATTGGCGAGGGTTGCAGTTTCCGACCCGAATTCAATACGAGTATCTCGTAAATGGAAGACTCCTTTCGTCTGTGTTAGGCGGTATATGTTTAAACTGTAACAAGATTTGATTTGAATTTGGGTATAGTACAGAAATCGAACCTCAGGGTGTTTGGATAGTGCAACCTGAGAGTACCCTATTCGAATCCTGACCGGGAGATAGACTGCATTGACATATTTGTGATTTCTCTAATCTTGTCTGGGGATAGCTCAGGCAGAAAATGGACCAGATATGGAGCGGAGAACCGAGGTTCCATTCGCGGCAGGGAGAGGCTACTTTTCTGCGACACCGCTGTTCAGACCGGCTTTAGGCCCCACATTTCCACCTATATACCTATGTAGTATGAAGTCCAGCCGGAGGCTCCTCCCCGAGGGTAAATTGGCCAGAGTGTCAGCAGGTCTGTCACCCTCGTTTGCTTCTCAAGTAGGAAATATGCACAGATTCACGTGCGTTCCTCCTGTATGCTCGCCTGCTCACACAGTGAGCCTTCATCTGTAGACGAGCGCCGGAAATTCCCTTGAAGTAGCTCACGTTCATTACAATATTTAAATTTCTTACTCCTAGCAGGTGATATAAATAAACTCCCACCTGAGAGTGGCAGTAACTGATATAATTTATTTCCACCTTGTCTTCTCTCATTACCATAGTAGACTATGATGAATCAAAAGTTCTTTAATATTTTATATTATATTTCTATCACCCCACCAGCCCTTCTTTGGATTTTACAATTGACCTAATCCTTCCAGCCGCACTATGGCCCTGGGTCGACTCAGCCTCCAACAGAAATGAGTACCAGGAATTTTCCTGGGGGTAAAGCGCGGCCGCCGCGTAAGACTGACAACCTCATCGCCATCTGTGAGCCGATTGTCCAGAAAATGTGGGACCCTCAACGTCACACAGCTCTTTTGGCGTCGAAGGCCTGTTACCGGGATACCTTTACCTTTTTTTATTACCCCACGACTCCCCCACAGAAAACGACTGCAGAATCACTTACATGATATCTGAAACATATTTTTTTCCCCCTTATGGAAGAGAAATTATTAAAGTTTGGACCGACTCCTTAGTCATATTATTCGGGGAATTGCCCGGATAAGCAAGACATGTCTCCAGCGTTATAACTTCTTCCTCTTGGTTACAGCGTCTGTCGTGACCGTCGTGACATTTCATGATCTGTTGACTGCTTACAAAATTAATTGTATATAAATAGGAGAAATAGGGTCTCTAAAGGGCGCAGTAGAAACGTTAGGCAGATTACGAGAACTTTCCATAAGCCCGTAGATCTGCACAGCTTCCAAGATTTAAATTATAGCCTTCTGGATCGTGGAGGGGGTAAGGAGTCCGTATTCTGTTCGCTTGTTTCTTGAAGATGGACGCAAGGTTTTCTTCCGCAGTTTTGGTAACCACCCAGCAGACGACGTTGGATCACATGTTACGAATATGTTCGGGCTCACGTCTCTTCTTCAGGCCCCACGACTGGACTGAGAAGATGTGCGCAGGGCAAAAGCCTTCTAGCCTCTGCGCATAGACTGGGAAATGGGAATCCCCCCAAAAAATCTTTTTGCTGCATTTCGTGACGTAAATGCACGTGGACGAAAGTTTAGTTTTCCTCAAGCGATGACTGTTCTTGCCTTGCCTTGCAATTCTCTTGCTTTTATTGATGCTGCAAGTGTTTCAAGACCAGCTGTTATGTAAAAATTTACATTTGATTGTTTCGAAATGTTCACCTTCCTCCCGTTCCGGTAACAGTGGAAATAAGTATATTTTTTTAATGTTAGGATACAGCTACAGTGGCGCCGCCATCAAACTCTCTGAAATGACTGTTAGCGACTACATTCTTCACACTTCTTTACTGAATTTAAACACAGCTTCTCCCAGGGCTATGTTGTTTACTTGCATGAGATGTTGGATGTTATGTCGTTAGTACTTACAGGCCTGTAAAACTGGCGTCTCGGTATTACTGCATTCAGAAACTTCGGTCGCTTATTCTGAAAAATCAAGGAACGAGCTCGCTTTATTCGATGAACTAAGAAGTCAGGAAATGTAAGCATAGTTTTGTTTTTTCTCTCTCTCTCTCTTCTCTTGCTCCCACTTTGGAGTGCAGGGCTGATTTCTGAGTTTCATGATCGTTTTACACAAGGTAGGACTCCTTCGACGGGTGATCAGCTCGTCGCAAGACCTCTACCTAAACACAGGACAACACAAACACAGAATAAACGCACACACACCAAACATCCATGCATTGTGTGGGATTCGAACCCACGATCTCGGTTTTCGAGCGAGCGAAGACAGTACATGCCTCAGACTGCTCAGCTAGCTTGACGGACAATACTACTACTACTACTACTACTACTACTACTACTACTACTACTACTACTACTACTA
>NW_019718282.1:376384-377414 GCF_002891405.2 Cryptotermes secundus
GCCGGCTTGCCAGGTCATAAATGCTGCATTTCACAAATTTGTAACTGCAAGTACAGTCCAGTAAAAAATATGATTTGTAATACGAACTTCATGTACTTGAACTCTATTCCACATTGAAACAACAGTCCAGCTTGAAATTTATTTTGTAATACTAAACATTATGGAGCCGAAATTTTACATTATATCAAAGAATTGTTTCTAAAATGACAAAAATATGACCTTATTTCAAAATTATGCCAAAATATGCCGTAAAACCAATAAAACTCTAAAATATGCATTTATATGCACAATAAAAACGACATAATTTCAATAAGAATGACTGGAAACATGCATAATTACATTTAAAAATAGGAATAAACCCTAGGGAAAAATATGACATGTCATAGAAATCCGGGCCCTAGTCATGACATTCTGCTTGGCGCGTAAATTGCTTATGGTCACGTTGCTCGGAGAATATACGGGGTTATCATAAAAGGGTCGATGCATTCATAATTCAGGATTAACAGTACGAAACTGAATCGAAGCGAATAAACAAGGACAATTCATCTGAGTACAGAGTTTCCAACAATAAAATAGGGCACCGTCTGTTACCTCAGAGTTCAAAAATACATATTGTATATATGAAAAGGAAGCCCCGTAAGGAAACCAGTACACGAAACAAATTACATTTGGAGTTTATTTCCAACATTAGTCTGCTTGCACCTGTTCTCACTGTCTCTTCGCTTGCGAACTTTCTTATTTTTCCTTCTACCCTGAAGATGGAGGCGATACGTTCCTCCGAAACGTCGGTTAACACCATATCTACACTGTGCGACATCCCAGAAGACTGCTTTCTTCATAGTCATCGCCGTGAAAACCTCAAATCTTACATCTGGATATCTGTTTGCTGTTATACAGGGCGTTTCACAACTTTAGGGCATAACTGCAGGAGGTGATTTCCTAGGTCTTTGTGATCAAATAAGTTCATATAAACATGTGTCCGATTTTGGACGGTTACGGAGTTATGACCGTTTTAAACTCACAATAGAAG
>NW_019718282.1:377495-417637 GCF_002891405.2 Cryptotermes secundus
TACGTGGGCTGCGGTGTACCATACGAACAATGCCTCTTCATTGACGCCTTCATTAACACCACGCTCGGCTGCAATACGAACGCCAGGAAGTCTACCGGTATCTCGCACTGCCTGGTAAATTCCAGTAAACACTCTCCGGCTCGGTATTCTACGATTCGGAAACCGTTGCTGATATTCAGCTACGGCAAGAACTGAGTTACCGTCACAAAACCCGCACACATAAATCATATCTGCATACTCCTCAAATGAAAATGTAAATGGCATCGTGAACGTAACAGACGCACCGAGATGAGAACTGTTCTGAACACCAGTAGCCGCCAAACTAGCCGTGGCCGGACATACCAACCCACCACGCCTTAGGTACCTCTCAAGTGTCGAGATAACGAGAACGCTCTGTCTGTAGCTGGCTAAAAATAGCGACCCGCCAGATGATAGACGCGGTTCACACGAGGGCGCGTACGAGAATGAAAAAACGTCATAACTCCGTAATCGTCCAAAATCGGACACATGTTTATATGAACTCTTTTGATCACAAAGACCTGGGAAATCACCTCCTGCAGTTATGTCCTAAAGTCGTGAAACACCCTATATATACGATAGCTCAGCGTGGTTTTGATCAATAAATATTGTCACTTGTAGATTGGTACGCGTGACGAAAATAACGGGTTCTAGATCGGATGATTGGATTTCTTGGCACCTTCTCTACAAGTTCACTTAATCACAATTAAATACAGCGCTATTACTGATTTGCACACTTCCCAATCACCGTTGCACACGCACTAGGATTCCCAATCTTTAGTAGTCGTATTCTGGCAACGGATCTCAACACAGAAACTAGCACTTAAAATCTCTATGACGTCTTCTTGCAATTTCACCTTCAATCGCCATGGAAGCTCGGAACTAAATTTCTTCTGGACTCACTCCTCCAGCTTACGGCTGACTCGTAACTGCCCTCTGAACTAAGACTTTTCACCTCATTCATCACATTCTTATAAGCACTCTGCACGGATCCCACGGAAAAAAAATCGTCTCTATTGTTGCTGACGTCACCGCTTACGCGTTTGCCTTTACCGAGCCGTTGCTTAGAGAAACGGGTTGCATAACCCCTTTATTGTACTGTTGCTTGGCGCAGACCGCATAGGAAACAGCCTCCTCTATTGTTGCGTAACATAACAACGGACTGTTTACCAAGAATCTGTCTTCGCGGGAAATTGTTTACCAATACGTTGCCTAGCAATGAGTGTACATGGAACAGTGTGTTAACCATTTCGTGTCGGAATTAATCTCAAAGGTAACTGACTTGCAACTCCTACCAATATGAACAAACACGATTGAAATTGCCATAAGCTCCAGTAGGGCAGATTTTGTTATTCAGGATTTCTGTCAGCCAAACGTAACTATGAAGTCTGAACAGACCTGCTCCTACCGCTCCACAGTATGTTGTTTAGGAAGTCTCTTCGATATCCAGATAGAATTGAAGAGAGTGAGATAATAATATATACACGTACAATATTTATGTGAGGTTTCTTCTCTGACTGCCGCTTATGACATATCCGGGTATTGTCCTCTGCCTTTAAAATGTAAAAGGGTAAAGCTGTCTCTGCGCTTAACTAATTAAGCACCATGCCATGAAGGCGTATGGGGAAGTGAGTGTATAGATCCACGTTTTCTTAACCTCGGCATAAGTTAGAGGTGAGTGGGTCAGCTTCACGCCCCAGCGTCTTTACACTCGGGGAAGGAGCCCCCGGTACCCATTGGATAGGAGGCTGGGTGCGCCCCAGAAACGATCTGGAAATCGTGGAGAATAGAAAGTTCTTGTCTCTACCGAGACTCGAACTCTGACCGCTCGGCCGTCCAGGCCGTAGCCAGTCGCTATACCGACTGCGCTATCCCGGCTCCTCACGTCCAGCCCGTAGCCAGTCGCTATACCGACTGCGCTATCCCGGCTCCTCACGTTCACCCAGTCGCTATACTGACTGTGCTATCCCGGCTCCTCACGTCCAGCCAGTAGCCAGTCGCTATACTGAGTCTGATACCCCGGCTCCTCACGTCCAGCCCGTAGCCAGTCTGTATACCGACTGCGCTATCCCGGCTCCTCACGTTCACCCAGTCGCTATACCGACTGCGCTATCCCGGCTCCTCACGTTCACCCAGTCGCTATACCGACTGCGCTATCCCGGCTCCTCACGTCCAGCCAGTAGCTAGTCGCTATACTGACTGATACCCCGGCTCCTCACGTCCAGCCCGTAGCCAGTCTGTATACCGACTGCGCTATCCCGGCTCCTCACGTTCACCCAGTCGCTATACCGACTGCGCTATCCCGGCTCCTCACGTCCAGCCAGTAGCTAGTCGCTATACTGACTGATACCCCGGCTCCTCACGTCCAGCCCGTAGCCAGTCTGTATACCGACTGCGCTATCCCGGCTCCTCACGTTCACCCAGTCGCTATACCGACTGCGCTATCCCGGCTCCTCACGTCCAGCCAGTAGCTAGTCGCTATACTGACTGATACCCCGGCTCCTCACGTCCAGCCCGTAGCCAGTCTGTATACCGACTGCGCTATCCCGGCTCCTCACGTTCACCCAGTCGCTATACCGACTGCGCTATCCCGGCTCCTCACGTCCAGCCAGTAGCTAGTCGCTATACTGACTGATACCCCGGCTCCTCACGTCCAGCCCGTAGCCAGTCTGTATACCGACTGCGCTATCCCGGCTCCTCACGTTCACCCAGTCGCTATACCGACTGCGCTATCCCGGCTCCTCACGTCCAGCCCGTAGCCAGTCGCTATACTGACTGCGCTATCCCGGCTCCTCACGTCGAGCCAGTAGCCAGTCGCTATGCCGACTGCGCTATCCCGGATCTCATTGTCCTTTGCACGCAGCTCCTATAAGGCCACGCGGCTAGGGACCTTAAGCAATTTAACCAATGTGCACGCAGGACAATTGCTGAAACCCATCCTCCAGTTATCTTCTGCAACAGAGGACCGCCGATTGCCTCTTCAAGGTCCAAGATCCAGTCTCATCTTCTCTCGGGCTCTCTCCCATAGTTCGTTTTGTATTTTGTGCCGAAATGCAGGTATTGAGGCAATGCATTTGCGAGGGCCACACGCAAGTTACGTGGTGGCTGTGAAGGCTGTTAGCCTGGAAAGTGTGTTGGTCTGTTTTCAGGCGCGTTCGCAATCCCATGGGGCGCCTGTTAAAATTGCGCCGTTCATTTGTCCATCCGTACGCGTAGCAAAACTCGAGAACCGCTGAACGGATTTTCATGGAATTTGATATTGTGGCTGTTTTACTAAGATTTCTTAATAGGCGGCGCCATAGCTCAAGCAGTTAGTCTCTGGCTTCCCACCGCGGCGGCCCGGCTTCGATTCTGGGTCTGGTCAAGTGGGATTTGTGGTGGACGAAGTGGCCCTGGGGCGGGGTTTCTCCGAGTACTTCGATTTCCCCTGGCAATCTTCATCCTATCAAATTCTTCATCATAATCACCCGGGGCAGGTACAATAGGCCAATCAGTGGCCGCCATGCCGAGTGGACCCGGCTGGACTCCACCACCCCCAGTAAGCGAATTAAAATTAATCAGTTTAAAATTTTTATACATTTAAATATTGGTTAGGGTCGAACGAACTTAACGGGAACTTTACGTGAGGACGCCTATGCGTATCTCGAACATAACTCAGCTGGTGTTAGCGAAGAATATTTCGAACGAAACTTGTAGAAGAAAGTGAAGCAAATTTTATGTCCAATAGAGGTTTCTACCGAGTTTTACGATTTCCAAGATAATTAAACAGGAATTATTACTTATGTATTTTCTAACTTACTTATTCAGAAGTCAGTAATAGTTTTGCGAACGCGTGGAGGTTATCATGTACCCAACTGCTTCGGTTTCAGCAGGGAATCGTAATTACAATAAAACAAAAGAAAATCTTGATAATCCTGTTCTTGAGCTCTTACGCCTTGTGGTGGTGGGCAGTATTGCCGACGTTTCGGATGTACCGCTGCCTCCATCTCCACGGTCGAGGTATGCAGGTTGGTTCCGCCTTAAAGTTGGGGACATGCTATACCTCTGAAACATCGGCAGTGTTGCCTACTACCACACGGTGTAACAACCTAACGTCAATAATTAACCGCCATGAAAGTCTAAAAAGTGCAAGGAAAAATCTTGAATGTTAAGACTACACTGAAATATGATAAGTATTTATTTTTATTAACGTACGCTGTTACAACACGAATTTGAAGCACACATTCAATAATTCATACATGTGAAACACAAAGTGCTGAGTACCATTTCCACATCAAGTGACGTAGAAGCAGGAATCTGTGAGGGCTGACTATAAACACAGGCTCTTTAGGGCGGCTGTTGTACCTGCATTATTGTCTGGAAAGTGGAGGCAGTAGTTCTATAATTGTCACTTGAAGATACTACTTAGGGTGTTTTATAATGAATTGTAGTTACGACCTGTAAGTAGGGGCACGCGGTAGCGTAGTTGGTTAAGGCACTATGCTACAAGCCGGAAGGTCGCGGGTTCAAGTCCCGATGAGGTCATTGGATTTTTTCAATTGACCTAATCCTTCCAGCCGCACTATGGCCTTGGGGTAGACTCAGCCTCTAACAGAAATGAGTAAAAAATTGTAAAGTAGAGGTATCCCTGTAAGAGGCCGTGAAGGCTCATAGGGTTGTGAGACGTTGAGGGTCCCACATTATCTAGACAATCGGCTTAAAAGATGGAGGTAATGTTGTCAGCCTTACGCGCCGGCCGCGCTTTACTCCCCAGGAAAATTATTTAATTAATTCCTGGTACTCATTTCTGTTAGAGGCTGAGTCGACNAACGGGAACTTTACGTGAGGACGCCTATGCGTATCTCGAACATAACTCAGCTGGTGTTAGCGAAGAATATTTCGAACGAAACTTGTAGAAGAAAGTGAAGCAAATTTTATGTCCAATAGAGGTTTCTACCGAGTTTTACGATTTCCAAGATAATTAAACAGGAATTATTACTTATGTATTTTCTAACTTATTTATTCAGAAGTCAGTAATAGTTTTGCGAACGCGTGGAGGTTATCATGAACCCAACTGCTTCGGTTTCAGCAGGGAATCGTAATTACAATAAAACAAAAGAAAATCTTGATAATCCTGATCATCATCTCACAACCCTATGGGCCTCCACGGCCTGTTACAGGGATAGCTTTACCCATTTTATTCTTTACTTTTTACGACCTGTAAGTGGTCAATAAATGCAATTAGTCACTGACACACGTGACAATATTGTGACATGTTGCGCAATGGAGGACATCCCCTCCCTCCCCAGCAGTAACGTGGCAGCTCTGGCCACGGTGACGTGGCGGGTGAGTCAGCGCTCCTTCCTCCCCCCCCCCTCCGTTACAATATGTTAAAATCAGGACAGCTCTGATGGAGGAATCACAGAAAGCAACAACAGTAAGAAGTCAGAATTGTAGTATTTAATTGTTCGGCTCATGTAGCACGAATGGGGGAGAAGAGAAATGCATATAGGATATTGATGGGATAGCCAGAAGGAAAGAGGCCACTGGGAAGACCAAAGCGTAGGTGGGTGGACAATATTAAAATTGATCTTTTATTGTATTGTATGTATGAAGGGGTAGGCCTACTTAGGCCTTACACTTAGACCTCAGTGGTCCATTGTGCTTCCCCTTTTTAATTATTCCCTCAGCAACCCCACGCTTCGGATGAAGCGCAGGATTTTGGACGTGGGAGCGTCGAAATTGTCACTTGGTTCCATAAAATACTGACCCAAGTGACGTAGTCTTAAAGAAGCTAAAGCCTCACATTCACACAGGACGTGTGTGGCTGTTTCATTTTCTATCTGACACCTCTCACAAGTGGGACTATCACTTAGTCCCAGTTTGAACAGGTGTCCTTTGAGGTGACAGTGTCCTGTAAGTAGTCCTACCACCCATCGTAGCTGGTTCCTGTTGAGCTTCAACAGTTCCTTCGCTCTTTTATCAGAAGGTCCTCGTATGAGTCCCTTAGCTTGCCTGAGTCCAGTTAAGGATTCCCAGTATTTCTTATGTTTTATGTTAGTCCAGTCCCTGATTGCCTGTTTGGCAACTTCAAGAGAGATGCCACAGGCTGGTTCAGGTCCTATGAATGGATGTTCAGCTCCAATTTTAGCTAATTGGTCTGCTGCTTCATTTCCAGCAATACACTCATGCCCCAGCACCCATATCAGTTGTACCCTGTTATGTTTGGCCAGTTTCATGAGGGTTTGGTGGCAATCCCAGACCAATTTTGAATTGATCTGGTGTTTTTCAAGTGCTTTGAGTGCTGCTTGGCTGTCAGATAGAATGTAGATGTTCCTATTTCTATAGTTCCTATCTAAATTCTCCATAATACATGCTTTAATGGCATATACTTCTGCCTGGAATACTGTCGTGTACCACCCAAGGCTGAAACTAAGTTTCCGCCTCATACCATGGCAGTACACACCAGCTCCAGTGCCTCTATGTGTCTTGGAACCATCTGTATACCAGATCAGTCCCCCTTTTCTATCGGGCCGAAACCCGTCTTCCCATTCACTCCTGTCAGGAAATCTGACTGTGAAGGGTTTTTCATATACATGTCTCAGTATCATTTTGTCAGACTCCATTTGTAATATGTGTTCTGTTTTCATGTCCTCAGTCATGTCTGCATGGCCGAAACCATCAGATCTAGGTTTCCATTGTCCACAGCACTGGAGACGGTAAACTCCTGCCCTGGCCTCTGCATCCAACTGCATATGCAGTGGGGGGAGTCCAAGGAGTATCTCCAGTGCAGCTGTTGGAGATGTTCGAAATGCTCCTGTAATACCTAAGCAAGCCAACCTTTGCAGTTTGCCAAGTTCTGTCTTGCTTGTCTTGAATTTAACTCTGGGCCACCATACTGTGACACCATAAGTAATTATAGGTCTCACAACTGCAGTGTATATCCAGTGTACAACGTGTGGCTGCAGTCCCCAAGTTTTACCAAACATGCCCCTGCATGTCCAAAATGCCTTATAGGCTTTGTTAATGACTTTGTCCAGCTGCTTTTTCCATGTCAGTCCCTTGTCTAATATTAGACCAAGGTACTTGACATTGCTGGAGACCTGGATTGTCTTATTGAAGAGAATCGGTTCCTTAAGACCCTTTACATTTCTCTTCCTAGTAAACTGTATGATTACCGTCTTGTTGGGATTGATTGAGAGACCTGTTCTTTCACACCATCGTTGAACCATGTATAGAGCTGACTGAAGACGCTCTGATACGGTCGAAAGGAATTTTCCATTTATGAGGATTGCTATGTCATCAGCATATCCTACTGTATAATACCCATCATCAGTAAGTCCCCACAGGAGATCATCGATGACCAGGCCCCACAGCAGAGGCAAAAGTACGCCCCCCTGCAGACATCCCCTAGACGCGGACACCCCCAGGGTCTCTCCCGATAATGTAGCAGCTATGATTCTGCTTTCCAGCATAACATTGATCCATCTGCATATTGCAAGCTCTATGCCATGCCTTCCAGCAGCTTGTTTGATTACATCAAATGAGGTTCTATCAAAGGCTCCCTCTATATCAAGGAATGTTCCCAAGGCAATATCCTTGTGTTCAATTGCACTTTCTATGCATGTTACCACATTTTGTAGTGCACTTTCAGTAGATTTACCTGTTCGGTAGGCATGTTGGTTTTGGTGTAGAGGACATGTCCTCAGTACCCCATCCGTAATATGCCTATCCACTAGTTTCTCCATCGTTTTCAAAAGGAAAGATGACAGGCTGATAGGACGATAAGCCTTAGCCTCGGTATAATCAAGTTTCCCGGGCTTTGGAATGAACGTCACCTTAACCTGCCTCCGGGCTGTGGGGATAAAACCATATGACAAGCAGGCTCTATATATGCTACATTGGTGTGGAACTAGAAGTTCTGCCCCATGTTGCAAAAGTGCCAGTACAATTCCATCCGTTCCCGCTGATTTAAATGGTCTGAAAGTGTTCAGTGCCCATCATATTTTTGATTGATTAATTATGACTTTGGCCAGGTCCCAGTCTACCCTGTCCATCTTGCTTTGGCAAGTGTCCAGGTTCTGCTGACTCTGTCCGTTGTCCAATTTGTCAGTCAATTTTGAATCAGGAAAGTGAACTCTGAATAATTAATTCAGCGTCTCCCTTCCTGTTTGAGTATACTATCCATTAGGCAGCTTAATTGTGCTGACCTTATTGGTCGCCTGTTTTGCCATGATTCTCATGAGTCTGGCACTGCCTGGTACATCATTGATCTCCTGGCAGTACCTCCTCCATGAGGATTGCTTGACTTTCCTTATTTCTTTCTTGTAACAGGTCAGGGCTTCCTTATAGGTGTCCCACTGCCCTGTTCTTTTAGCTGTAAAATTGATCTTAGAAAGATAGGATGGGATGGTATGGATGGGATTGATCTGGCTCAGGATAGGGACCAGTGGAGGGCTCTTGTGAGCACGGTAATGAACCCTTGGGTTCCATAAAATACTGGGAAAATTGTTCGGCATAAATTTTATACATATTTGCTTAAGGCAAACAGCTCAACACTCAGCAATATGTATATGAATACTAATAGAATCAGTGTATTTTGGCCTTACTTTAGCGACAAAGGTAGCAGAAATAACTAAGTGTATTTGATATATTCTCTCTTTAGCTGACCGCTCACCGTGGTGTATATCCCATTCTACGGACACGGTTGCTTGCACAAATATACGAAGTGTCATGTAATAACAGTGAGAGTTAAAGCTGTATCGTGTTTTAAAATAAAGCTCAGGGCCTCTTTAGCCTTAGGGAAATAGCCCCAGGCATCCACTGGACAGCAGAATCATTCTGAATGCATGGTGAAGAGAACATGTTTTCAAACACTTGTTATAGAAACAATTGTGTGAGCAGAGAAAACTGTGCAGTGCAGTGGCCAGTTTCCTTGAAAGTTTTCCCACATTGCCTGTTGCAGCCATGTGTCGGCAGCTAGAACAAATGAAGAAGGAACGCCTTAAGAACTCCGGGTCGTCAGCCAATATGAAGAGCGTGGGGGTAGGACGTGGCACCGGGGACTTTGAGAACCACCAACAGCAGCATCAGCAGCCATCGCACCACCAGCAGCAGCATGAGAGTTATGAGTGTGTAGCACTGCATATCAGTCCTGACCTGGGGGAGCGCATCATGCTGTCCGGGGAGCGAGCCCTGCTCGACGAAGTGTTCCCAGAGACGAACCAGGCACTTCTGGATGCCCGATCCAGTGTTGCCTGGAACCAGCATGATGCCAGACATGTGATTAGGTTCCCTCTGAATGGCTACTGTAAACTGAACAGCGTACAGGCCATCACAAGGTTGCTGAACGCTGGGTTCCGGGTGGCTGCCAGTAATGGGGGAGGCGTTGAAGGCCAACAATTCTCGGAGTACCTGTTTGTCCGCAAAGTGTTCCCGGTGTGACCACTATGCTTACTTCTTATCGTGAGCGGCAGTCCTAATGGATGGAACATCCTATCTTCCAGTTTGTGCCATATGATCATTATTGAATGTTTCGATTATACGGACTTGGCAATCACATGCTATACTGGCTCCTTAACAAGCCTGTCAAACTCTTCTGGACCAATTTTATAAATTGACCTTGTGATCCTGACCCATCCTCAGAGGAAGGTTTGCTAGAGTATATATAATGACATAATTACTTGTAGCGCTTAACTGTTAATAATTTATGTTGAATTAATTATGCATATAATTTAGCGTTTAAAATAAATTAATTAATTATTCCCAATAATAAATGTGGGCGAGAGCTCTGCAGCCCACAAATAATATTTTGATTTTTTGTACTGAAATTATATTTAAAAAAATGATGGCGAGAAATATCGTAAATTTCCATGGCTTTTTTAAAAAGGTTAGGTTTTGCTGCTGTAGGTTTGACAAGCCTGTGTTGAAAGAGTGACCGAAGTTACAGCTTTAATGGTCATATTTTCTCTAGCAGTGAATTTAAACCACAAGGCTAGTTCACAATGCATCTTAATCAGCGTCTCTGCCATCCTGTATTTAGGTCACATGATGTTTGGTTTCGGTGTTTCAAGGGGGTGTAGCGGGGTGTCTTAAAGCACATGATTAAGAGAAGAACTTCCGTTTCATTCCATTGTGTCGTAATGGGGAAGGTCACGATAGCAAGTACATTCAATTGGGTCTCATTCTAAGATATCTATTATTTCCCTCATTCACAGGAAATCTGTTAAGGGACTACAGGCCTATGACCTACAGTTTTCTTTATTTCTGTGTTCAAGTTTCACTTTTCAGTTGTACCTCACTTTCAATGATGGAATCATTATACAGAAACTCTTGAGTTTGGCGATTCTGTTTGACTGGTTTGCTAACATATATGCTTTTGTGCAGACGAACTGCTGTTCCTTCCCGTATTCACAGGATCCCTCCACTGTTCCCTATCATGAGCCAGATCAATCCAGTCCATACCACCCCATCCTATTTCTCTAAGACCCATTTTAATACTATCCTCTGACCTACATTAGGTCTTCTTTGTGGTCTCTTTCCTTCTGGCTTTCCAACCAAAACCCTATATGCATTCCTCCTTATGTACAGATCCACCCTTAATATATTAGCATATCATGCATTCAGTTCTGAGCATTTATTGCAGCGCCAGTTCTACAGGCCTTGATTTTCTGCACTTGAAATTTGTATGTATATTTATGATCCATCTCCATATAAAATTTCACATGTCTAGTTTAAGTGGTTTGTTAGTTGCCAAAGCTAAATATATTACAGATTTTATGCAGTGAAAGTGAGTTTTAAAAGAATTGCTAATTTTACACAACATATATGGAATTAGATGGTTTATTGCTGCACTATTTCCAGTAACCATCAGCCACTGCCTGAAGTGCATTGTAAACCAGCCAGAATTGAAATTCAGGCAATACTATTTATTAGTCTTTAGGATCTAAAGAAAGTTATATTTCACATTAGCAACTTTCATTAGGACTGGGGCTGTAAAGAATGATGCAGAAGTGTTTGCTTGTCTGTCTTTGGAATATTTATTTTTCAAATGACAGATACAAGTTCATCCCCTTACATCGAAGTATAGAAGAGTTTTTGAGTCTGAATGTGTATGAGGAAATTTCTGTTTGTAACTTAAGTGGATGCAAAAGTAGGTCTTGTGAGTAACATATAATTGTACTTGTGTAAGTGGACTACACTTATCTTTCGTTATAACCACAGGTTTCTTCTTAGGTTCTTAGTTGAGTATGTCTTCCCTTCAGAGGTAAATTTCTTTTTTCCATCCTCCTGCATTTCAAAGTGCCATGATGCAGTTGTTATCACAGCATCAGTATAGGTAGTCTGGTCAGTTATAGATACAGACAATGTCTGCACCTCTCAGAAATCATACAGACACAATATGTGATGTATATATTGTTGCACTGAAATTTATTGAGCATTTATAATGACACAGTGGACACAAATAGAAGAAACAACACTGCAGTGACCCTTAAAAGTTTTTGCCCAAATTTGAAGGGTACTCAGTCCATAGAAATATCTATGTAAATCATCATGCGGATAATTTTACAAAATTTTGATCTCATAAGCAGGGTTTACCCAAAATGGGCTGTGAACTCTTAAGTTTACGGACTGAGATAATACGTGTGCTGGGAATACGAACTCATTTGTCTGAATGTGCAAGTATGGAGTTTGTTGAATCGGTGGAATGTGTGAATTGGACAAACTTTGAGAATATATTTCCAACAAAGAAATAAATAATAAATAAACTGTTCTAAATGGAATTGGACATCCTTATCTTTTCAACTTTTAAATATCATCTTTGTGTAAAATTTTCAGAATTATTAGATGATTTGTTTTCATTAAATACTATATATAAAAAAAGAGTTCCAATATGTACTGGACTTACACTATTAAACCTTTGAAAGAATTAACCAATTTTTATGTTTATATCTTGTTTTACAGAAATTATGCTCACAGTTCCATGTACTCCTGGTTTATTCAAATCTGAGCATACAGTTCTGATAGATAATAAAGCAGAGTTAAATTTGGAACATAAGGACTGTATTATTATATCTAATGGCCCCAGAGTGTTAGGTCTTTTTTAATAATTTCCATAAATGCATCGAGAAAGAAAATGTTCTCTTCTGTATCTCAGGAGAGTGTGGAGTCCAGATTCATCAAACAATAGAGAATGGCCTTATATTCAGGGGAACCTATTTGAATTTTGCCATTCGGTAGTGTTTGCGTGTGTTATTGTTAGTGTTAATGTTATTCTCTTCCCATTACCCGCAGAAGATTCTTGAGATAGTGCTTACTGTAGCTTCATGCTTTGAATGCCTCCAGTGTAAAAAGAAGCAACCCCAGGGAACCCAGAAATACCTTTTGGTGGTAAGAATCCTTGTCTGGTTCATATTTTAATTTTTTATGCTTCTTGAATCTCTGGATAGATAAATTCACATTTTAGAATGGTGTTCAACACAGGGTAAGTAGTTTCATATTCTAGCCTCTGGCCTTCACTAACCGTGTACTAACTTAACTACCACGCCTATAATTATAGTATAATGACTGACAGACTGTTCCTTCAGCAGTTGACAATTGCTGTGCTATGCATAAAATTCTCAGCTTTTAGTGAACCTAAAGATTCCTTGCCTGGTCCTTGTACTGGGTCAGTTCATTTGAATTTACATCTTCACACTCCGTTTCTTTAAGATTCATTTTAGTATTATCCTCCCAAACACTTGTTTGTTGAGATTTCCACACCTACGTAGGTCATACCGAAATTCATGAGCAACTTCTTTTTGCATGTAACCTGGGAACAGCAGATGAAAGAGAGTATGGTGGTAGGTGGAAGCAGCTGTTGTGTTATCCTTAAGTGTCTTGTGACGTCAATAACTTGCATCACATGACCAGTATCACTCCTAGCAGAATGGCCGACGATATGTCGTTTCGCCAGCGTGCTGTCATCGAATTTCTTGTGAAAGAGGAAATCCCTGCTGCAGAAATTCACCAGAGACTTCAGCGTGCTTATGGAAGTGTGTGCATGGGTGCGAGCAGTGTTCGAAGGTGGGTGAAACATTTTAAAGATGTGAACACCAGCATCGAAGATGAGCCTCGGAATGTTTGTCCTTGAACAGCCTCAACTGCATGCAACAACGAAAGAGTCGATGAGATCATTCAAGACTGTGACTGTGGACACAATAGCCCGAAAACTTGGAATAGGGCACAGTGCAGTACAGGAGATGATTGAAAGCTTGGGCTATAGGAAAGCTTATGCTCGTTGGGTCTCGCGGTTATTGACCGGAGACCACAAAGGTCAGCGAAAAGCCATCACCTCAGAACTGCCGCAGAGATATCGACACGAAGGCGATGATTTTTTGCTCTGACGAAAGCTGGTCTCGCCATTTCGAGTCTGAAACAAACGGCAAAGTATGGAATGGCACCATTTGCATTCTCCATCAAAAAAGAAGGCAAAGACAGTGCCATCAGCTGCGAAGGTGATGGGCACAGTCTTCTGGGATGCAGAGGGGTTTATTCTGGCCGAATTCCTGGAACCTGGGCAAACCGTCGATGCTGCTCGTTATGTCCAGACGCTGCACAAGCTCCATCGTGCATTGCGCGATAAACGTCCGGGACGAAACATCGTCATCCTGCATGACAACGCTCGCCCCCACGCAGCTCGCCTTACATTGGAAGCAATTGCAAAGATGGGGTGGGAAGTTCTTCCACACCCCTCCCATAGCCCCGATCTGTCACCCTCGGACTACCATCTTCTCGGATTTGTGAAGGATCAGCTGTGTGGACAACGTTTTGAGACAAGGGAGGCAATTCAGAAAGCAGTGCGTCAGTGTCTTCAGATGGCTGGAACGGAATTTTACAGAAGGGGAATTTTCAAACTCCCAGAACGCTGGGAGAAATGTGTACAAAGAAGTGGCGATTATGTGGAAAAATAAAGAAGGGTCTGTAGATTGAGTTGGTGTATTTGATTTGTCAATAATAAAGCATGTTACTTTACAAAAAAATGTTGCTCATGACTTTCAGCACGACCGTCGTATTTTGTGCCGTTTATTGCTTGATTTTGAATTACATAATGTTTGCTGAAATTCACAATGAGTGAAATGGGGAGTTGATGATGAAAAGTGAGAAGATAAGAATTAAGAAGGGCCCTTTCGTGGTCTGTTATAAGGTGGCATATGGGAATCACGGGATAGGAAGAGAAGACCACGAAAGCTTGAAGTTTGGCTTTGATATGTACTAACATGGTAGCTGCCTAATATAAGTCTAGCCAGTTGCTATTAAATCATCCTTCTGTGCAACTTCTGCATATAATTGTAATTTTCTTCGTGTGCTACATGGTCTACCCATCTCACCCATCATTCCAGTAATTTAACAGTATTACACAAGCAATACAAACAAAGCTACTCAACTGTAATTTTCTTCAGTCTTTGCTGTATCTCTCATCTATATAAGCAGTTTCTTCAGCACATTCCATTTTGTGACGCTATTTTCTGTTCCTTCCTCGAGCAGAAATGGTAGGAGAGGAAAGCCTAAAGCCCTGAGCCATTCTGAAAACTGTGTGAAGAACCTTCATCTGATGGCACCCACTTCATACCCTAGCTGCTGTCATGTATTCCAGGGAGAGAATTGAAATACCACATATTCTTCTTGACATGTCGTAATTTTAACACTTTATTCCAGTTCCTACTTTAAGTGATTTTTGTAAATTCATTGTTATCTTTTCGATTCATTACAGCGCCTGCTGCAAACAGTTTTACCTGCTAGTTATACAGGTGTAAAACTGGGTGCCCCACATTGAGGAAAGTACAGAAGTTGAGGACAAGTGAAAACGTGGGGCTGAGGAAGTAACAAAACGGGAAGCTTCATAATTGCTGCCAATTCCAGATTCTGTTAAGATGATTAACTCAAGACAAGATGGAGAGGACATGTATCACGTGTGCAGACAAATGAGAAATTTAGAAAATTTAGTCATACTTCACTATTTATGCTCCTGATATTATTATTATTATACTTTATTAGTAATAAACGTTTTAATAAATGATAAACAGTTGATTGTAAGTTAATAAAAAGGTCTGTAGATGTAATGTGGGTAAGTAATCATCTTATAAGGTTTCAGGTTTTCACGGCGGTGACTATGAAGAATGTCGTCTTCTGGGATGTGACGCCGTGTAGATATTGTGAACCGACGTTCTTCCGAAACGTCGGTGCACACAAGATCTACACGGCGCCACATCCAAGAAGATGACATGATTCAAGTAATCATGTAATTTGTTATCTTAATTTAAATATTTCCAGTGAAAGATTTTATATTAACTTAGTCGCTTTTAGTCCACAAGCGAACTATACTGACCGAGCGGCCGCCTATTGTTAGCAAAGTTAGTACCAACTTTTGCGGATAGAGGGTGTCGCGTGGTCAGCGCATTATTAAATGTTATGAATTTGTGACTTACAGTATTTTATATTAGGTTATACAGAATATGTAAATAGATGGGTTCCTTAAATTGTTCAGACGACAAGGGCATATGCACCCAGAATTTCAGTGGGAAGCCCCTTTGAGCGCAGGTGCTTGGGACCCTGGGGCGGGGAATAACGTGAAGATAGATTTTAGGTTAATGGGTTGTGAGTATGAGAGGTGAATGGAACTGGTCCAGGATCTTGCCCAGTGACAGGCTTTTGTATTAGTAGTGCCGAGCCCTCAGTTCTGCTATGAAAGAATTACACATCCACAAGAAATAGAAGCGGCAAACATTCTGACAGGCAGACGTATTCATGGAATTAAGGAGATTCTTCTGCATACACAATTTCTCATTGTTGGTATTGAATCGTTGACATGTTTACTCTTCTTCCAACCTACCGGTATTTGTGAAGCCTTGGAGGGGGTGTGTGATCGATACCTAAAGGTAAGGTAAAGTTGTCCCTGCGCTTAACTAATTAAGCACTACGCCATGATGGCGTATGGGGGAGTGGATGTATAGATCCACATTATCTTGATTTCGGCACTAGTTGGAGGTGAGTGGTCAGTTTCACGCCCCGGCCTCTTTACGTACTTGAAAGACCCCCCGATACCCATTGGATAGGAGGTTGGGTGAACACCGGAGCCGGTCTGGACGACATGGAGAAGTGATAATTCTTGACCCTACCGGGATTCGAACTCGACCTCTCGATCGTCCAGCCCGAGGTCATCGCTATACCGACTGCGCTATCCCGCCCCTGTGTTACCCATACATATATATTTAAAATGTCTGTTCGCCTTTCTTTTCAGAACGCACTTCTTTACTTAAGTAGGATGTGAAACTGACACAAACTAGAAAATATAAATTTGGATACCTAGAGAAATTGGTAATGCCAGGGATAACAGACATTTTCCATGTTGCGTACCAAAATGTATGAAAAGGGGAAGTCATATGCTCGCTTCTCGCCATCAGTCCACAAACTTGCCACTTTCCAGAGTGTTTTCCCAAGAAAAGTATGTGCGATTTTCTTATGGCATAATTCATACTTCATATCCAACCCATCATCTTAACTGAGCTAGCCTTGTACTCTCGTAATTCTACGTAACTTTTTTTTTTAATTATTTCATTTTTGGTCCGTTACACTATCAATCACAAAGTCAATGAAAAATCCGTCGAGTGTAACAATGTTTTTAGGTCACTTCTTTATCTCACTTGCCTTACATGTTTCGGTTTAAGAAAACCATCATCAGAGGCACATACTACAAACACATGAAAACACTGGCGTTGTTTAATGTACACAGTATATATGCTGCGTGGACGCTGCTACAAATGTCGAAGTGTAAAAGCACAACACTTTCTAGGAATATTGAATGCACGTTCAACTCCTGCATTCCATCTGAAAATTGCCCTCAAATTAAACCGTCAATGTTAAAATATTCAAAAGTTTAAAACATTTGAAGTAAAATGTTAGGCTCCTTCTTGTTAATACGTCCCGATGATGGGAGATGTCAACTTGAGGTTGTGTAGGCTTATGGTCAGATGTTTCCTACGCGTTGTGTGTTGTGTACTGCCTTTCATTCATTATGAAATATTCCAAATAGCCCGAAATGCTTTAAACAGTTCGCTGAGAGAAAATGACGTTTCGTAACAGATCAAACGGGACTGGAAAATTGTGTATGCCCAATAAAATCTCCGTAGTTTTAGTCTGCAGGTGAACTATACCGACAGAGCGACCGCCGCTTGTCTACGAATTTAGTGCCAACTTAGCGTATGGAGGGTGTCACGTGGTCAGCGCAACGGATCCCCACGGCCGTTAATCTCGGTTTTCTAGACCGGAGCCGCTATTTCCTTGAAATAGCTCCTCAATTATCGTCACGAGGCTGAGTGGACCCCGTTCCAGACCCACTACTTCTCAGATAAACTGGTAGCGTCGGGAATCGAACCGAGACCTCTGGATCTGTAGCCATGAACCCTGACCACTTGACCACAGAGGCAGTCATTTTGTAGGCCTATGTGCTAACATCTTATAAATTAGACGAGAGGATATGAACTTCTCGAATTTGTCCCTCCTCTGAGTCTTCATCTACATTACGTTTTCCATGAAAATAGTTTCCTTCTCAAAAGTGCCGGTGTGTCAATTTGATGATGTATGAAATCGTGTCACTGTCGACGAACCCAAGCATTTCAGAAGTTCTGACGTTCTGAGCGACAGATGTAGCTGTTCGACGTACACTGCCCTCGCGTCTGTTTGCAGCGACCGGCCGTCTCTTGAACAAGCAGCCTGTGTGCCCCTCCGCCTTGGGGCTAGGGAAGACCTGCATGTATATATACTACACTGTATGTGCTCTGGGGGTGAAGGCTCGCTAAGTGGGAACAAAAGAGGGAAGAAAAACACACCCTTTTCTCTGTACTGAATATCGAATATCCTTTTGGAAAAGATAGATCCAGCGAGAAGTGTATGCAAGCCAGCAGAAGGGGGTACGCCAGGACAAACTGAGTGTTCCTTGCCTTGAGCTAGTTGCCATGGTTACTGTGAACTCAATATCCCCGACATGGAACCAATTGGGAGTTGGACGCCGGAGGGCATTTGCCGGGAAGTGGATCCAGTAGAGAGAGATGAGGGGCGGGGGAGAGTTATATGGCCCCAAGGTCTGGAGGCTTGGGATGCTGAGAGCCCCAGGGGCTGAAGGCGCATGGTGGGATGGGAGACAGAGAGAGGTAGTGTGTATACCTAAGTGTCCTGAGGGGAAGACAGAGAGAGAGAGAGAGAAACGAGAAGGCAAGAGTACGAACTGCAGAGGAGGAATGTGAAAATTGTGTTTCTCTACCATAACGATGATACAGCATACGCCCTGGAATATTATCAAAGTTACCTTATATTAATATCGAAACTTACACACAAAAAAGTTTTGCACTCTTACGCATTAGCTGGAACCTTGACTACGAATTCAGCCTCTTGTAAACTTCCTTTTTTGTCTCCGCTTTGCAATATCCTTTCGCACAAATATTTGCACAGAATAAGCCCATAATAAATGCAACTCAGTATTGCAATTCCGCCGTGTTTGACTTTCAGATGTGTCTGATGCTCTCTCTTCAATAACATATTGAGTTCCGTTCGTAATGAACAGCCCAGTGGTCTTCAAACCGCTGAAGAAATACAGTTCAGCCTGGAGGATCACGTATTTATTTCCACATTTCATCAGTGTTAAAAACAGAGATTAACGGCCGTCGGGATTCTTTGCGCTGACCACGTGACACCCTCTATCCGCAAAAGTTGGCACTAACTTTGCCGACAAGCGGCGGTCGCTCGGTCGGTATAGTTCGCTTACGGACTACAGGCCACGGAGTTTTTATTATCATAAATGTTATGTTTTGTTGTCCTTGACGTACGGTAATTCACACATAGTTCCCTAGTAAGAATTGTTTTTTTATTCCATTTCACTAACTCAAAATTATGAAGATTAGAACAGGATGTAACGATTTTTCAAGCATGCGTTGCAAATCTGCGTTCTCATAGACAGATTTATGAACTGTTGTTATAGTCCTAATCGTGGCTATAAACGGTACTGCTCAGAAAACAGAGATTTTAGACAAGAGGCTTAGTCAACACGTGCAACAATAATAGTTTCAAACGCTGTAACGTACAATTAAGTGGGCTTCTGCAGACGTAGTTCATTAAGTCTTCGGTTTTCAGCGATGCTGTATCAACTGCAGAGGTTATAGAGAGTTGAATGTTGAACAGATAAGGAATTGGAAGGAAATGTTTTATTCCAGCATTCTCATGCTCAGAATAAAAAAAAGTTGGAAATGTATGTATAGCATTACAGTTCTGTCGCGTTTTATGTAATAACAAAATTCTATCAAAATGATATCATCGGTTGTTGGGTTATGTGATGTCCCATTTATTTAATTCTTTCGAAAATCGTAAAATTTACGTAGAAAGTTTATTGCATGTAAAATCTATGCTTCATTTTTATCTTCAAATTTTGTTTTAATATATTTGCTCTGATAAATATTTTGACTTATGCTTGAGATGCGCACAGAAATGCTTGTGTTTCTTTATGTAAAATGTTCGTTATTATCGAATTTTAACCGAATCTGCAAAATGTAGACATATTTTAGTAAAACTCCAAGCAGCATATTTCACGGAAATTCGTTCAGTTGTTCCCGAATTGTTATTTGCGCATAGACAGAAAAACATGACGAAGCTAATAGCTGTATTTTTTGCAGCTTCTCATCGTGAGCGCACCAGAATCAACAAAAATAAACCAATAGGATAGAGGAGCAACTTCCCAATGCGATCCACCTGCTCTGTCATAGCGCGGTAAATGCATAAAACTATAGCATAACCCACTTAACTTAAAGGGACGATCGCCACATTGCAGGATATTTTTGGTATTTGGTTTGCTGTTACTTCACAGTTAAATTGCGTTTAATTTCATAACTCGCCATTTTTCACATCATGAATTTTACATTCTGACATTGTCGTTCTTTTTGTCTTCCCCCACCCCCATAAAAACTTTCCAGAATAATAAAAACACTCGCGTAGGAAACTGGGCAGACCCACCAGAGCGTGTTGAGCGGGTAGCGTCCGTAATATAGCAGGATGTGTCATAAGCCGATCCGTCATATTCCTAATGTCACTGTACAATGAGAGCTACATAGCACATGATGAGAATAGCGAACAAATTAGAAATTCTAGTGCGGATGGCAGTTGTGGGCTGATTCAGTGTACTGTCCTGCCGTCTGCCAGGAGGCTAGGCCCTTTGACGTAGAATTAAGGCCTCCACAAAGACCTACCAAATACAGAAGTGCCCAAGGAATTATTTCTCTCGCTATGGCCCTACGGCCCTTTGGACCTTGGCCGCTTTTTCATTTTCTTAATTCTATATACAGACGGTAGGACTCCTTGGACGGGGGAGTCATCCATGCCTCGAATGAGATTCGAACCCACGACCCCAATGTTCAAGCGGGTGAAGACGCTTCATGCCTTAGACCGCGGGACCACTGTGATCGACAAAGAATTATTATGGGAAGAAACAGACTAAAGGAAACGGGTTGTAGTCTTAATCGGTTTAACGTGTATGTACCTTCAGATGCCAGTAAAGCAGTTCACTTCATCTTGAGATGAATCTCACTTTGGTGTATGCCCTCTTGCTCTTTGTGCTATTGATAGTAGTAGTAGGAATGGTGCGGCACTATGCTGTAAGCAGGAAGGTTGCGGGTTCGATTCCCGATGAGGTCATTGTATTTTTAAATCGATATAATCCTTCCAACCGCACTATGGCCCCGTGGTCGCTCAGCCTCTAACAAAAATGATTACCTGGAAGATTCCTGGGGGGTAAAGGGCGGCCGGCGCTTAACCTCAGCGCCGTATGTGAGCCGATTGTCTAGAGAAAATGTGGGAGCCTCTACGTCTCTCAACCCTATGGGCCTCCACGGCCTGTTACAGGGAGAGCTTTTCCTTTTACATTTTAGTAGTAATGATAATTTTCCTCTTTTCCCTAGAGCGCTAGGCGATATGGAATGGGTTTATCGTGAAGTTTCAACTCATGTAGTCAATAAAATGTATAGGCCTAAGATGTATTCCTCCACGCAAGTACCGGAACAGCGTCTCGAAGAGATCAAGACCACTTCGTTTCACACTCTTTCCCATTCGTCATTCACATATCTTCGTACCATTCGATGCCGTACAGTCTACTCAGATGAAAAATCGTTGTTAAATAAGCCTAAACGACTAATTAATTAAGTAGAAAAAAAAATGTCCCTGTAACAGGCCGTAAAGACCCATAGGGATGCGAGAGGTCGAGAATCCAACATCATCTAGAACAGTGTTCCGCAACCTTTTCCTACTCGCGGCACACCATGAAGATCCATGACTCAACACGGCACACCAAAACGATATTCCCCTCAAAAACGCATGATATCAGACAATGTTGTGACATGCTGCGCAATGGAGGACAACCCTTCCCTCCCCCAACAGTGACGTGGCAACTCTGGCCACGGTGACGTGGCAGGTGAGTCAGCGCTCCGTCCCCCTCCCCTCCGCACTGTGACATAGCACGCAACGCCTCTGTCGACACGGCGTAAGGCAACAGCGGTACCGATTACGTAACAGGCAAACACTGCGACTATGTAAGCGAACTACGCAGCCGCCGAAGTCAGTTAAAAGTGTATCAGCCGCCGAAGTGAGTTCTCAAGGCAGCAGCCTACGAGTTGAGTTGGAATCTAGCCAGCAGTGGGCCGTTAGGGTTAAGTTGGAATATAGCAGCCGTCGCGGAAAGAAGAACCGGACGCGTATGTGATAATCAGTGATAGTTTGTGATAACTGAGTAATAATTGGGAGTGTGTGATACAGTGACACTTGTATAGCTCCTGTATTGTAATTAATATGTGTAGACTACTGAGAACAATGTGAACAGGTTATTGCGAATAGGGTTATAAAGTGTGAAACCCCGCAACAGAGTTATAATTAATTGTAGCCGATACTTGTATGTTGTTAAATAAACCAATTAACAATCCGAGCGGCGTCTTCAGTAACGAAACACGTTGCAATATAAATACGTAACGTGATCAACTTATTACTATAATATTATATTGTTATTAAACAGAAATCGACTCCTGCGTTTTTTAACAATTTTAACTTTAATTCACTGTAGAGTGTAGACAGTGCACTTCTATTACTATTAAAGTAAATACATAATTCTACTCATGCCTTCAATGTGATACTTGCGCCTGCGTAGCTGCACACAGGCGACTGATCCGTGGTGGAATCGTTGACAACGCAAGTCTCATTTCTTCATCGATGTATTTGAGCCGCTCCCTCTTTGATGTCTTAATTTCTCTCAACGTCGAGAAGCCCAGTTCACACAAATATGTAGTTGAAAATAGCCATAACACATTAACTGCCATCTCTGAGATAGCCGGGTATCCACTCCTTATTGCCAACCAAAACGTACCCAAAGGCACTTCGAGAAGTATTAGTTTCAATGTTCTGTCTGCTTTTAAATCTGCGAGTTCCTCTTGTATATTAATCGGAAGATGTTCTGAATTCGCAACGAATGGATCACGAACCCAGTCGAAATTTTGTACACCCTCTCCAAAATACTTATTGAATTTCTGCTGTAGCATTTCTAAATGTTCTTTAATTGTGTCCATCACCACTTTATTGCCGTCAGCAGGAGGCCATACAGTCGGGAACATCTCAAACGACCGATCTGTAATTCTCTGTATCCACAAATTCAGCTTATTTACAAATTCTTGTATCTTATCCATATTAGTTAGAATATTTTCATTCCTACCTTGCATCTTTCTGTTCAGCTCATTCACGTGTATGAAAATATCGGAAAGATATGCCAACTTACACAATTCATCATCTGCAAATAAATCCGCGTACTCATGCCCCTCAACAGTCAAAAATGCACGTACCTCCTCATTAAGTTCAAATATTCGCGACTTCTGTATGTAGTAGGAGTGTAGTGTGTTCTGATTCTATTTCCTGACACAACGGATAAAAGCCGCGATTTGATGAGGTTCACGACTTTTACTACTTCGTCCAGCGCAACTTTCAGAGAAGATGGCAAAGACTTAGCAACAATGGCTTCGAGGTGAATGAGACAATGATGGAATCTTATAATAGGATTTACTTTGCATACTTTAGCTACAAATCCTTTAACATGGCCTGTCATAGAAGCGGCTCCGTCTGTACAAACACCAACGCAATCCTTGCATTTTAATTCATTATGTAACAGATATTCATTAGTGACACGAAATACTTCTTCGCCGGTGGCTCGCTCGGGAAGTTCTTTGCAAAAAAAGGAATTTGTTGCAATTACATCTCCATCGATGTATCGAATGTAAGCAAGAAGTTGTGCGTTGAGAATAAAATACAAGCATATGAAACACGGTAACTGGGGTAAAGTAAAACGAATAAAATTCGACAGTTAATTTCTTACAATAGGTAAAAGTTCGCGTCACACCTTTCACCTTGTGACGACACACCAGTGTGCCGCGGAACACTGATCTAGAAAATCGGCTCACAGTTGGCGGAAAGGTTGTCAGCCTTACGTGCTGGCCGCCCTTTACCCCCTAGGAATCTTCCTGGTACTCATTTCTGTCAGAGGCTGAGTCGACCCCAGGACCATAGTGAGGCTGGAAGGATTTGGTTAATTGAAAAATCCAATGACCACATCGGGGCTCAAATCCGCGACCTTCCGGCTTGTTGCATAGAATTAATCAAGTAGTATGTAGTGATCATAGACAGGTTTTCTGTAGTTACACATCTCGGGGTATTAATTTTGAGGGCTATGCAGAAGGGGGCGGTTGTATGTGTGCGTCTTGCTCAGTCCACGTCAGAGCTTGTCGATATTTTTATAATCCTACAATACGGTTCCCCTTCTACCATTCTTGTATTCTTCTAAACCAGATGTTTTGGGTACGAAATATCGACATAAGATGGCGCTCTTCAGGCATGTGAACAATAAAATTGTGTTGTTCATCAACCCTCACAGTTTCATAAAATGAGAGGTTGGTTGATTTTGTTACAGCAAAAAAGAAAGTTAATGAAATTCGATACTTACCCCACGGGAAGGGAACCCGATATTCTCCCTTGAAGAGATAATTAAAAGTTTATATAAAGAAAGATACTTGCTCCACTGTGGTAGAGCAGGCCTGTACATTGGCTTCTTGCTTATGCCTGCCTTACGAACAAATGGGCAGGACCACTATTCTAGACTTTCGTTTGTTTTATGCAGTTTCCGGCAGAACAGATGCAAGCAGCAGCGTTACGTGTAGGTCTGAGTCGTAAGCCTGTTTGACGAAAATACAAAAACAAATAAAAACTTCGTTCTGTCCGTCTGTACTCATGTAGGACTGACAACTCTGTTTAGGACGATAGGAATTTGACGTATCTGTTGCTAGCCTTACCGCCTCTGTGGTCTAGTGGTCAGAGTTCCTGGCTACAGGTCCAGATATCCGGGTTCAATTCCCGGCGCTACCAGATTTTCTGAGAAGTATTGGGTCTGGAACGGGGTCCACTCAGCCCTACCTAATAAACGAACTGATAGCAATCAGCTCACCCAAATTTATGTCACTTATTGAGTCACTAAGGTCGTTTTGTATTCTGCTCGATAAACCTGTAAATACTGTACTGTTATCAAGGTGAACATTGAGTTTATGGTTACATTGCCCCAACAAGTGATCTAATTCCACATAATTACCTCGGTCGATAGAATCCACGCTTTCGTCATGACCACGGAGGGCAAGTTGCCACTTTCCTAAATGGCAGATGATATCAATCATTATGCTGTAATATCGTCAGGCGCTTTTGATTGTCAAGTTGACAGTCATTTCGAGATTTCCCGAACATAACAAGTTGCATCGCTGAAATAGTGTGAGTCTGAGAGTTCTCATGTCCTTTCAATGCTTTATGAAGGTTGCTGATATCACCAAACCCAGTCTTGTTCCATACATTTCTATCATTGAGAAACAATAGGCATGGCCAACAAAATAATCTTATTATATTACGGCAACCGGGTAGCCACTCTGTTTTAGAATTCTGTTCCAAATTAAATTTCCTCACATGTAATTTCGTTTGTGTTTTCATTTCTAACAACTCTCATGTCGGTCGCCCTCTTTCTATAATTATTTTCTTTTAAGAAAAGTCCTTGCTATTAAACCTCCGTTTTAAAAGGCTTTCGATTGCACAGTCACAGTCGCGTTGTTTGCCAGCATTCATTTTAGCTGTGGCCTGTGCGTGTAGTCTAATCATGCCCTTGCCCCTGTACCACAATATCAGACTTGCTTCCCTTAAACGCGGATTGTTTCTTTCTGATGCGTCAAAATACGATCACAAATACCATCTTACGCCATACACACATGCACTTACAAAAAAATTAATGAAACTTAATGTTACCTATAACACCCAACAAGACTGAAATCACACATAAACAGTTAATTTTAACATAACCATCCAAAGAACAAAGTCTTTCGCTAGTCTAGCCAGCAAATCGAAATTTCTTTCCGTTGGTCACTTTGGATCGGACGAATTCGTTCGGAGATTAACGAAGGAAACTTGTCCGTCCCATCAAGCAAGGAAAGGGAGGAGGAGGCAGCTTGTGGCCTGGAGCAGGAATACGCGCTAAATTACAATATTCAAATCCTTATTATTCAAATTTAATTATTTATACATATATGACTTCTTTTTCGTTTCGTTTCTTAACTACGGAAGCAATGCTTCCCTTGCTTCCATGCACGACACGCCACTGACTCAGCCTCGTGAGGATAATTAAGGGACTATTTCAAGGAAATAGCGGCTCTGGTCTAGAAAATCGAAATTAAGGGCCGTGTGGATCCGTTGCGCTGACCACGCGACATTCTATCCGCTAAAGTTGGCACTAACTTCGCCGACAAGCGGCGGTCGCTCGGTCGGTATAGTTCGCTTGCGAACTAAAACCACGGAGTTTGTTTTTGTTTTTGCTTAGCCTTCTAACCAATCCCAACTACGCAGCTCATTCCACGACACAAAACCCTTCTTCAGGAGTTAATTGCTGCTTGTCTAATAAAAACTCTCATGGATTTTATAGAAATAGAGTATTCAATACCGTGTTTATAAAATCCGGATGGGATCATGGACCCCATCCTGAGCCAGACGAGTCCACTCTACACACTGATACCCTATTTTAGAATAATTTTAAGGTAATCGCTACTTATATCACATTTCTTTTTCTTCTCTTAAAGTTGTACGACTAAAATTATGTAAACATGTCTCATCTCCTATGAGTACTACATATTCCTCTTGTCTCTTCCGCTTTGGTTTGATCATCCTGAGAAATTATAAAATTTCTAAACTCACTGCAATTTTGCCTGTCCTCCTGTTACTTATCTCTTAGGTTCAAATGCCTATGCTAAGACTTACAGGACAAATTTAGTATTGAAGAATGTCGTCTTTTGGGATGTGGCGCCGTGTAGATCTTGTCTGAACGGACATTTCGGAGGAATTTATCGCCTCCATCTTCGGGGTAGAAAAATCAGCGAACGAGGAACCAGCGTGAGCAGGTGGCTGCAGACTGCCTACAGATCCAGAGTTCCCGGGTTCGATTCCCGGCGCTACCATATTTTCTGAGAATTAGTGGGTCTGGAACGGGGTCCACTCAGCCTCGTAAGGATATCTGAGGAGCTATTTCAAGGAAATAGCAGTTCCGGTCTAGAAAACTGAGATTAACGGCCGTGGGGATCCGTTGCGCTGACCGCGCGACACCCTCTATCCGATAAAGTTGGTACAGTTCAAGTATATAAAAATAAATTGAATAAAACTACTTAACGGGAAAAATAACCAACACGTGAGGAATGAATTCGCATGCTTGTCCGAGGGGACAACCAGGCTTTGTTACGTTCGTGCTACACATGTATTGCACTATCAGCTTGGACTGGAGACTCGATTATTGATATGCTACAAACACTGAGATTTGTCATAACGACGAGAACTAAGCCCTTCGTCATGGAAAATGAGACCGGCGCAACAGGTGCTCTCAATAAAATTTTAATTCACTGCTGGTTAAATATGGGCGCAATGTCAGATAATCAGAACAGAAATGTCTTGTCTTTTTGCTGCTGCACGTTTTCCATGCTGACACAAACGCTTTAACCTCCCACATTTATTCTTCAAATAAGTATGACCGAGGGTTCAGATTTCGGGTCCCGGTAGGTTCAAACGTTTTCTCCACGTCGTCGAGACCGGCTATGGGTCCCACCCAGTCTTCTATCAAATGGGTAGCGGGAGATCTTTCCCGAGGATAAAGCGGTCGGGGCGTGAAGCCAACCACTAACCGCCAACTAGTGCTGAGGTCAAGAAAACGTGGATCTATACATCCACTCCCCCATACGTCTTCATGGCATAGTGCTTAACTAGTTAAGTACAGGGACAATTTTACCTTTTATTCAAATATGTATGGAAGTCATATAACTATCTATATATGTCCCTTTTAATCGTATTATTTCTATAAAAAATCTAAGGATTAAAATATATAGACTTATACATTTGCCAGTAGTTTTCCATGGATGTGAAATTTGACGCTTTACACGTAGATACTCGAGAAGGAACTGGAGATGCCAAGTAATCACACGTCATAGAAAAGTGCATAAAGATGAACATCATGATTTTCACCAGACAGACATAAGTTGAATAAAAGGAGAGATAAACTGCTGGACGGTACATGTGGCACACATGAGAAGAAATAAAATTACTAGTAGAACTTTGTGGCAAGAGAACACAGACCTCGTAAAGTCGCAACTCATATCCAGTGTCGCCAAAATATATTTTTGCAGATTATGCTTCTAGACTTTATCCGTTAGGTTGGTATTCATGTTGCAAATGATCCCCGTAAAGACATGGGTCGCATATCCAGCCGCTCAATATGCATCTTGTGGCTCTAGACTTGAAAGTTACTATCTGTTAGGTAGGTATGCCTGTTACAGATTATCCTAAACTAGACGTGCCTCGCATGTCCGATCGCTCAATTCGTTGCTGCCACACAATATTTGCGCTCACCTGCAGCTTGTGGTTGTAGACTCGGAAGTTACTCTCTGTTAAGTTAGTTAGCCGAACTGCGGTCCGCGTGTGGCTGAAGTCTTTCATGCAGCGGGCAAATTCATACCAACATGCGCTCGCTCCAGCTGCCTCAAGCCACCTATTTCAATTTCTTTTCGGAACACTCTCTCACATACAGGTATTCAGCGGTAAGGCGTTGTACTGTGGATTTTACCGCACGTGTGCATATAGGCTTACACATCGTGTTTAGACTACGCCTGCAGGTGAGATATAGAGAAGTTTTGTTAAGCTAACATCCTTCCTGCAGGGGCCCTAGGATTGCACCCCTCCGTAATATCCCTTTTTATTAATTATTATGAGCAACAGAAGATCCAGGATAGCGTAGTCAGTATAGCGACTAGTTACGGCCTGGATGACCGAGGGGTCGGAGTTCGAGTCCCGGTAGGGTCACGAATTTTATCTTCTCAAAGTCGTCCAGACCGACTATGGGGTACACACCACCTCCTATCTGGGGTAAAAGCGTGAATCTGATAACCTCCAGCTGGTGCAGAATTCAAGAAAATGTGGATCTATACATCCACTCCCCCATACATCTTCATGGTGTATTGTTTAATTAGTTAAGCACAGGGAGAAATTATTATGAGCAACAGAAAACGTATAAGTTTCTGCTTTGTCGATACTTACTGAAACATCCCACACTCTAAAACTGATTCATGATGCTCGTTTTGTTTTCCTGAACATAACTTGATGAGTGATGATTGTATAGATAAGTTATTGTCACGATTTAGGGGCGTGTGTGACAGACGGATTTTGGTGTTGGATACCGGATTTATTGACTGCTTATAGACACCACTCGGAACTACATGTAATTACAGCGATATCGCTCATTTCCACACTTTACATTAGGACACGCTAAGTCTTCTCAATCTTCATTAGTCGTATCCTAGCAACGGATTTACTACGGCACACATAAAGTATTCGAATCACACTAAGTCTTAACTTCACAGGTTGACCTTCAATTCTCAACTGGCCTGAACTGAACTATCAGTCAAGGTTAAAGTCATTTTAAGGCTGGCGGTTTACCGCCAAGCAGTTCGTCTTGGTGTCAAGCCACTTGAGAATCACGATCAGTACTATTTTTCAACTGAATTCTGGCGGTCGTGGTCATTATGTAACATCCCCTTTTACTGGAAGATGGATCTGTCGTTTAGAATTGCTGCTGGCCCTCGCCAGGCAGCATTGTCGGGTCCGAGTCCCGTGGAACTCGTGACCGTATTCTACTATCTCAGATTCGAGTCTCCACCAACCTGGAGGGCCAGGTCCCCGTATTTATATAACAGGGAACATTGTGGCCCAGTTATACCCCCAGGCAATAGGTTCGCTTTTGTCGCCTCCTACTATGCACAGAGCTACGGTGGAGGTATTCGAACCCGCCTCCACAAGGGCCTCTATATTTGAGCTGGCCTGGCATTCTCGTTGTATACGGTCGGGGCGCACCCACGGAAAACACCGTTTATTCTGTTATCCACGGGAATGTGTTTGCGTAACCCAACTACGGTGGCTTATCAAGAATCTGTCTCCTCGGGAACGTGTTTACCAAGGCTTTGCCTATCAATGAACGTCTCCTCTGACTCCACTGCTCAAGCTACCAGGCGTCATGTCGCAATATGTTGTCAAATAAAATGTAAGGATGCGTACGAATAAGCTGGTGGGAAATGTCTGGATGTGTAGGAATTCTATGAATGCGATTTAGTTAATGATCATGAATAGCATGCCAAGATTGGCACAAATTATTTCATGAGCAGTTAATAAATGTTGAGCTGGTCATCAATTTCTTGTTTTTATATGTCCTAAAGATTCATCGCCACGTTCATAAATTCCCGTTACTGGATCCACCCCTAAGCCAGTTGAGTTTGTTGACGTCTTTACGCTTCGTTTCTCCACTGATCTTCCTTCCAACCATCGGTAGACCCCCCGTGTACCCGTTTCTTTAAGTTTTCCAGAATCTGTGTGATTTTATCAATTTCCGCTTGCTCGCCGCGTGCAAGCCTATCGCCTGCTTCTTGATTCCGTCATCCTAACGTCGGGTGAAGAGCATAAATTACAAGCTCGTGGCTAATTTTCTCTGCAGGATTATAAAATAGACGGAGTCTCCTTCCTGTCGGGTACTACTGCCCTAAATTATGTAAGAGAAACTGGGACAATTGATGTATCAGACAAGAGGAAAATAGAGTCAGCTGAAATGCAGTTCATACTTTGACAGATGGCTACACTATCCTAGATAAAAAATAGATATACTTTCAGAATTTACAATGCATAATTTAATTTAGAGAATGTAATAGCAAACAGTAGCGACGAGCTGATCACCCGCCCAAGGAGTCCTACCGAATGTGTAAGATCTAGAAAAACCGAAGTGAACGGAGAAGTTCATGGAGGTAAGCCTAGGCCCACTGGGGCTGTAGTGCCAAGGAAAGAAAAACTACAAACAGAGGAGCGGCCGGCGTGTAAGGCTGTCAACCTCACCGCCATCTATGATTGTCCAGAAAATGTGGGAGCCTCGACGTCACCCAATCATATGGGCCTCCATGGCCTGTTACAGGGATAGCTTTCCCTTTATTACCTGTTTCATAAGAGCTTGGGTGGGCCCCAGAGCCTATTTATACCCGATGAGATAGAGAAGAATCTCTGCTCCTAGTGGGATTCTGTCCCTGGGTATCGAACCCGTAGCCCAGTTACTATCCCGTCTCCTGAGATCTGTACTCGTACATACGGTCGCCGAAATCGGGCGCTACTGCATCTGGCAACTCAGCTCGCCTTACATTTCTGAGATGAATATTTCATGTCCCTGTTGAGTAATGTAACAGATCGGCCGGTATCGGTATGGCTGCAGGTGACGACAGGCAGAGTGTCACAGCTGCAACACAGCAACCAGGTCAATGCCAGTCTTGTCCACAAAGGGGACAAGTTCTTAGCATTGAACAGAGTAGCAGATGCAGCCTGTTAAGTTGTCTCTCAGACGTGGACATGCGCAAGCCCAGGCGACAGAAGCACTGTCTAGAGGTGAACCGTTGATCAAGTCTCTCTGCAGTTAAGTGTTCCAGCGTACTCTCAGACGCGTTCGTTATTCGAACCACAAACCCCAGACTTACCCGGTTATCGATGGAGAGCTCAAAGAATCTTGTATACTGTAACAGTAATTATCAGTTTCCATTTGTTTTGCATCTGCACCCACGAGAGACCTCCACACCACAAAATAAATTACAACACAACTTACTTGGCACCACGTACCCAGGATACATGTAAATAAATAACATACACGTACATTTAATTTGTTTCATTCTGGTCCGTCACACTAACAGCTTTACAATTAAGTTTATTTCAGTCCAATGTGACATATAATGCTTCCACCACTTCAGCAATTAGTTATCTAACATGTTTCGATTCATAATTAATCATCATCACAGGTATGACTCTACGATCAGGAATCCACTAATACGTACAAGTTTTTAAGTGTTTCTACTCTTAAAAACTTTTACGTATTAGTGGATTCCTGATCGTAGAGGCATACCTCGCCGGTCACGGTAGCCCAGCGGTCTAAGGCGTGCACTGTCTTCGCTCGCTCGGAAGCCGGGATCGTGGTTCGAATCCCACTCAGGGCATGGATGTTTGTGTGCGTTTCTCTGTGTCTGTCTACAGGTAGAGGCCTTGCGACGAGCTGATCACCCGCCCAAGGAGTCCTACCGTATGTGTAAGATCTAGAAAAACCGAAGTGAACGGAGTTCGTGGAGGTAGGCCTAGGCCCACTGGGGCTGTAGTGCCAAGGAAAAAAAAAGAGGCATACCTCTGTTGATGATTCATTATGAATCGAAACGTGTTGGGTAACTAAGTGCTGAAGTGGTGGAAGCATTATATGTCACATTGGGCAGAAATAAACTAATTATAAATAACATACATTGGTTGAGATAATCTAAACATCAATAAAGTAATCCGAAACCAATGAACTTCAATTTCTGGCGTGCGGAACTTGGTCTAATAAAAACCAAGAATTCAGTAGGCTGGTGTTATAGGTAAAGGTAAAGTAAAGCAACAATATCTGACCACGATTCTCTTGCGGAGTATATCAGATATAGAGAGAGAACTCCACGCTTCTAGACCTCTACACACAAGGGCGGGGGGTTCAATAATTCTGGTGCACACCGATCAATTATGGGAAGGATTATAATTGATCGGTGTGCACCAGAATTATTGTCTCTCTCTCTCTCTCTCTCTCTCTATATATATATATATATATACACACACATACATACATANTAAAAGGCTGGAAATCCAGAATATTAATATGTGGCATAGGAAATACGCCTACAAAACTCGTACAAGACTTAAAACATTTAATTGAAACGCTTCTTGATCTGCTGAATATTTATGAAATGATAAAGGAAAGTAATTCTTACTTATGAATTTCAGTATATAAAATGTTGCTCTGTATGCAACACTGTATGGTTGAGTTGGCACCGTTAGGACGGGTGTGAAGCTATCATACACTATATAATACTAGGCAATACTAATTGACAAGATCGCATTCATCAACTATTCATGTAATATGAATTTTAAGTCTTTGTAAATTTTTATGACTTAAGTATTTCAGATCTTTTATTTAAAACTGCAAGGTTTCCTTTAATATTTGGTACCCCTGGAGATCGTTGTCTTACAGTCGAAACATGTCATGGATGTAAAGGCATTTAAGGAATAAATAATAAATTAATTATATATAATTGGTGATATCTTAATTTATTTAGTATTTTGTGACACTGTATTTATACATTTAATAATATATTTTTGTCCGCAGTACATGAACATTAAGTCCAAACTCCTAAAGAACTCTTGCGGAAGATGTATATTCAAATATGCATGTATATAGACTACTCACATGGAATATGGACTCCGGATTTCCGCTCTTATCATTTATCGATCATCAAAACTTTTTTATTGTAGTTGCTTAGCTTATGAGACCATTCTCTATGGTTCTTCCAACAGCGTTCGATCATATAACCAAAATTATTTAATAAAATCTGTTATCTAGCTTGTCATATCTCATAAATATTTCCATAATTTTCACTGACCTATATTTAAATACGTAGGTAAGTCAATAAGTAAGTTACAAATGGATATAGAACTTAAACAAATAAGAGTACTGATTTGAAAAATGCTTTTATTTCTCAACATAATCTCCCTGTACATTGAGTCACTTGTCCCATCATTTCACAAGCCCCTGAAAACCAGCAGCATAAAATTCTTTGGGCTGCTGTCGGAACCAGGCGTGTTCACATGGCATGGCCTACCTCATGATGCATGACGGGTTAGGTTTTCCCAAAGTCTGTGCACGATGGGTGCCGCGCATGCTGACCCCACAACACAAAATGCAAAGAATGGGTCTGGCATTACAGCATCTCAATCCTACCACGATGAAGGACACGATATGCTAGCCCGAATTGTCACAGGTGATGAGTCTTGCTCCAAGCGACTTCCATTTATCGTATCCCCTCGTCTGTGGTGAAGCCTACAAGACTGATCGAAGAATTCAGTTTTCGTTTCAAGAAAAGAACATTATTAATCCTGTACGCTAGATGCATTTTCAAGCTGTCGGTTCTTCACCCAATCCTGACTTCTCTTGCAACTTCTTCTGGACTCGAAGCCATTATTCCTGCGTGTCTGAAAACCAAGATCCTTATCTGAAAATTCTAATATTAGAGCGGAGAATATTCAGATTGTCGTCTTCTGGGCTATGACACCGTGTAATCTTGTATGTGGGTAGAAGAATTCAGAGGAATTTTCTACCTCCATTAATTTGAAAGTCGACCTGAAGAGAGACGTGGCAAGTGCAACTGATACATCGGTGTCCTCAGAGCACAATCTGAAAGATACTTCTGTTGCCATGGAGTTGCGGCAACATCTTCGACTCCGGTGTATGGTGTGAAGCCTGATATAATCACCGCAGGCGAAATCAAAATCTCACCTATCACGAAATATGATTTTATTTAAAAAAAACGTTTTAGTTATTATCGCCGCTAAAATTTTTCACATGTAATAAAATGCGTTGTCATTTATACAATATAGTGGGCGTTAAAAAATTAAAAAGTGAAATTGCTGTTAAAAACTCACACAATCCCACTTACAATATTACATAGTGAGGGCTAAACAGTGGTTTTATTTCCCTTCTCTTTTTCGGAGACCGCCTCTGTGGTCTAGTGTTCAGAGTTCCTGACTACAGATCCAGAGGTCCCGGGTTCGATTCCCGGCACTACCAGCCACTCATCCTCGTGAAGATAATTGAGGATCTATTTCAAGGAAATAGCGGCTGTGGTATAGAAAACCGAAATTAACCGCCGCGGGGATCAGTTGCACTGACCAGCGACACCCTCTATTCGCTAAAGTTGGCACTAACTTCGCCGACAAGCGACGGTCGCTCGGTCGGTATAGTTCGCTTGCGGACTACAGGCCACAGATTTAGTTTTAGTTCTGTTTTTCGGAAGGAAAAAGCTCTATTTGAGGCGTACGCTGTCTGTGTTTATGTATGTATGACCGACCCAATTGATCTATTTAATAACCTCAGTAGGCCGTCAGGTCATTGCAAGGATGTAACAGGCTGGTGTAGCAGTGAAGTCTTGCAGTTGCTTGGTTCCAGTCTCGACCGGAGCACAGATATCCCGACTGAGATTATTCGTGATCTTCCTCAGTTCCTCCAAGAAAATTCTGCAGTAATACTACAATTAGGCCACGAACTTTTCCTTCAGAAACCTTTCCAATTCATCGTGTATCAACTAACTTGCCACTCGACGACGCTATTAGTATAGAAATACTGACGGAATTGTAAAATAAACAACAAAAAGGACATTGTAGGACACCCTAACATCCTAATTTAAAATATCCATGTTTTCCGATTACACCGTGCGGAGCGTGTGAAATTTTTACCCGGGAATAATCAGCCCTGCATTTAGTGTAAGGTCGTGAAATTCGGACGAGATATTATAGAAAGTTACGCAACGTTTGGTAAGCCGACCCTTCCCGGGACACGGAAATGACCTTTTATCCTGTCTAAATACATATTTGGTTTTACTTTTCGTGTAAATTTTGTGAGATGGGAGAAGGGGGGTATTACAAACAGCATCCACAAGACGGCCGTATTCAGCTCCTGATAGGCTTCTCGTGAAAGAAATTCCATGCTACGTCATCTGTACGTTAATCATTGCTACAACTAAATTATCCATTCCACTCTCTCCTAGGCCAGATCGATCCACACCTAAACAACGTGTTCTTATAGATTTTTTTTTAATATTGTCACGTGTATTAGTGACTGAAGACGAGGGTGTGGATCGGTGAGTCGATTTATTGGATAAAGAAAATCTTCTATGTCTACTCTAACTAAGCGTTGCTAGGCAAAAAGATCTATTCCTCTGTAAAGTTTCCCCTATCCGTTTCCTGCCAACGGGTTCTAACACATGAACTATAACTGTCACACTCCAGATATCACTGCACTACAGCACACACAATGTCTTCAAATAGCACGTTAAGTCTTCATAGGTCAATTTCTAATTAGTCTTCAACTACTAATTTCCCATCTCCTACCGAGAACTGACTGATTTGTAGGGCCGATTGTCAGCAAGATAACTCCTCTGCACGGACCCCGACTTCTTTTGTTAAGGATGCGTGTTTACAGCTTCGTTGCCTAGCAATAGACGTCCTGTTGTTTTGTGCGTTTACTTGGCACAGGCCAAATAGAGAACACAGTTTCCTCTATATTGCTGTCAGGGCCGTCGTGTAGAAACGGCAGTTCTATTGTTGCGTGTACGAGTATTCGTTTCTATGGAGAGGTTGGATCTTCTTCCTGTTAACCAGTTTAGCTCCTTGGTTTTAAGTCTGTTTGCGTTTTGTGATTACGTGGTCTTTCCAAGTGAGTCTACTATCCATATGGATTCCGAGATATTTAACGCTTGGAGACTGTGAGTCTTACTTGTGGGCAATGCTCTCGCCTTAGCGTGAAGTTCACTTGGATACTTTTTGTGATGTGGGAGCTGCCCACATTCAAACAAGCGTGACAACGCAAGCGCCATTGCTTAGCAACCGTATTCTTTACAACCGAGTGCTTGGTTTATGGTATAGGCTACTCTGTATGTTTGCTGTACAGTTGAATGTTGTTCTCCAAAGCCAAATTTATGTGGTAACCAATCTTCTGTGTTGGGATCGTTGTTTATTCTTTGAATCAGGAGTTTTTCGAGGAGCTTGGCAGTAACTGGGAGTAAGCTTATAGGTCGGTATGAATCACCTTTGGTTAGGTCTTTACCTGGTTTGTGTATTAGGGTTATTTCAGCAGTTTTTAGTTGTTTCGGTCAGTAGTTTATTCTGAAGATAGCATTGATGATGGAAGTAATTAACAGTACTGCTTTTTGTGGCAATTCTTTTATCATTTTGGGGGTAATTTGGTCTATGCCTAGAGCTTTACGTAGTTTTAGGCGGTTTATTACTTTTTGTACTTCCCTTATGGTGATGTTTTTAATTCCCGGTATGTTCTCAGGGATATTTGTCAATTTTTCTTCTCCTTCAGGATCTATTTCAGGGTCGTTTGGTGTACATACCTTTGCAAGATGTTGACCGAACAGCATTGTCTTTTCCTCGTCGCTTCTGGCCCATTTTGGGTTGGGTACCTTTTCATCTCTTATTGGGGGTTCCTGTTGTTGAGGTTTTTTTATGTTTGATTGGTTTCCAGATGGTGTTGTCAAATCTATTGAGACTGGTGAAATAATCGTGAAATGATCTGTCTTTTCTTCTTTGATTTTAATTTTTAACTGATTAGTTGCTCTATTTAGAGCTGTCTTGTCTTGCGGTGCGTGTGTTCGGTGCCATTTGACTCTTGCTTGTCTTTTGACTGCTATCAGTTTGTTTATCTCGATTGAGATGATATTTGAGACTTGATTATGGGTTTGCAGCTTAGGGGTTGCCTGTTCAGCAGCCTTTGTGAGCGTAGTTGTTGAGTTTGTTAATGCATCATCCACTTCAGTTGGGCTTTGGAGGCTTACTTTTATGTTTATGTTTTCTGCAATTTCGGTGCGATAATGTTCCCAATTATTTCTTTTGTTAAGTAGCCCAATCGGAGGCTTTCTGTGAATGATGAGGTTGGTCATTGTTGCTGGTATAGGCGAGTGATCAGAAGAGAGATCATAGCTAGCTTTTGTGTGCATGTATGATGGGGAGAGGCCTCCGGTGATGAAAAAATCTAGGAGATCCCGAATTTTTGAGTGATCGGTGGGCCAGTTGGAGCGCCGGTTGACAGGATAGAGCAATTTCTCTCCTGGATCAGGTTTGCTAGTTCTCTACATTTGGTTGTTGTGAGGCGGGAGCCCCATAGAGTGTGCTTGCAGCTGAAGTCACCTCCTGTTATGAATATCGGTCCGAGCGTCTGAAAGAACTCGCTGAATTGTTCTTTCTTTATATTATACCGAGGAGGGCAGTATACTGAAGCGATTTTTAGGTCGTACGGCATAATTTTAACCAGTATTACTGTGGCTTGCATATGATTTTTCTCTTACTTCGGTAATTCAAGATGTCGAATAGTATTTTTGATTAGAATAGCGGTCTCAGCGTGGGCCGTGTTATCAGGGTGATTTGTGTAATATGTCGTGTATTGGGGTATTTTGGAATAAGATCTGTCTGTGAAGTGTGTTTCGCTAATTAGCATGACGTCTATGAGGTTATGGCGAATGAAGATTTCTACCTCATTTTTGTGTTGCAGAAGGCCATTGGCATTCCATGCAGCAATGTTGAGGAATTTAATGGATTTTACCAATGAGAGTTGTTAGCATGTTTATCACCATGCTGTTCTGTTGGATGATTTGATTAAACATGGACTTTAACTGCTCTAGGAATTTGGTTAAAATGTTGGTATCTTCATTTGCGGTGTAGTTTAATTCCCTTTTGGCCATGTCTGCTTAGCTTGTGTTTTGAAAGGTTTTGGTGATAATGTTGCTGGTGTTGCCGTGTTGTCTTAACCTCAATTTTTTATGGGATGTTTGGGTTTATTATTTCTTTGTGAATGTTTAATCTGTTGTGTGCGTTGATGGGTTTGAGTAGACAATGATAGAATTCGCATCCTTTGTATTTGGCGGGGTGATCGCCATTGCACAGGGCACATCTGGCAGGAGCATCTCTGGATCATTTACAGGTGGAGGTGTTATGTGCGCCTCCGCATTTGACGCATGCATAAGGCCTGTTGCAGTATGACATGGAGTGTCCGTACTGTTGGCATCTCGTACACTGAGCGATTCCGCTTGCCTTCCGTAGTGGTTCTATGACGACTGCTTTGTTCTGGAGGTAGTTTATTTTTGTAAACTTCGTTGTTGTTCCCGAAGGGTTCTAAGTGGACGAAGAATATATTTAGGGGCACTTTTGTCACCCTGTGTCTTCCATTTATGATGTTTCGCACTTGATGACACCTTTTTGTCAGTTCTGGTAGAATGGTGAATATGTTTCAGCACTATTCTGAACGCGCGTTCTTCTTTCAGTTGATATGTAAGGTAACTGACAGCGTTTCCTTTGAGGAGGGTTACTAATTTTCTATAGTTGTCCGGTGTCCTACAGTTCACTTTTATGGTGCTGTCTGCCTGGCATTTGGTAGTGTATTGTTCTTCCTCCATTATTTCGCCGTGTTTTTCGGCCATCTGCTCATAATTTGTTACCCCATAAATGAATATTGGTGGTGGTTTTGGTATTTTGCTTTCAGTTTTTGTTTCGTTTGTGTTTTCCTCCATGGGATCAGGTAATGCATTGAAACTGTTGCTTAGTTTGATATTCCCAGTGGGTTCGGTTTTCCTGCTTATTTTCCTTTTTTAGTGACTTTCACTTTCTGCCAAGTATTTTTGCTACTAGCTATTTCCCTCTTCACTGGTAGTTGACATTTTGTGGTAGTGCTGGTTGCTGTTGTATATGGGTTGTTGGGTGTTAGGAGAACTGTTGACGTACTGTTGTGGTGGTAGGTAGACTTTGTTGTCGTGTGGTGCAGGCTGTCCCGATGGTGGTTGTAATAACCCTTGCAGCAGTTTTCGTGTTTGTTTGTGGCATTTGCATATGATATGGTGAGATGCTCTGTGTAGCATTTTTTGTAGAAAATGCTGGTTGGTTTAGATATGATCCTTGCCTGTTCAGGGCTGGTATCGTTTACACGATTTATTTCTTTAATTTGTTCACTGTGTTCACTATAATAGCACCAACAGAATCAAGGTCAGAGTTACAGTAATATAAAGATATAAACTCACTTGTGTGCACTGCCAGTCGCCACGGAACTGATAGCACGAGAACTCGATTGACATCCGTACGCTACGGAACTCAGTCACTGACTGACACTAAAACTTCTGGAGAGAGTATTGTCCTTTAACGGTGTGCGACATAACCTCTTCCTAATTCATTCATCAGTAATCTGTCAAGACGACAGGTCCACAGTCTCTTCCAAAACAGTTCCTCAACTTGATGCGATCTAGAGCTTTCTCCTTCAAATGAAAATATCCTCTTCTGTCTCCAAGGTCATCCAGCATCTTCTTACGTCTTCTTCCTCGTCTTCTTGTCACTTCTATCCACCCCTCTATCTTTCCTTCAATAACTTGTTTTAGAAGACAGTTTCTGCGTAAAACATGACCAATCCAATTAGCCTTCCGTTTTCGTATTTCGTGTAGGATATTCCTCTGTTCACTGACTCTAATTAACACTTCATCATTTCTCACATAATCGGTCCAACTGATCTTCTCCATCCTTCTCCAACACCACATTTCCAAGCTTTCCGGGTGTTTCTGATATACTGCCCTAAGTGTCCAATTTTCAGCTCCATACAGAGCTATGCTCCAAATGTACCATTTCACTAGTTTCTTCCTCAAATTTAAGTCCAATTTGCCGGTAAAAAGATTTTTCTTCTTGCTAAATGCAGCTTTTACCATGGCAATCCTAGATTTAATTTCACACGTACACCTTCCATCATCTGTTAAGAAGCTACCCAAATATTAAAAATATTTCACTTTCTCCAGTTGTTTTTGGTCTATCTTTATTGTGACTGGGGTTGGTTGTCCCGAAATTTTCATTACTTTTGTTTT
>NW_019718282.1:419300-479444 GCF_002891405.2 Cryptotermes secundus
GGAATAATACACTGTATAATCACCACTTCTTATTTCACATTGTCCTTTCCGCCGCACTTCGCTGACACCTAGAACAGACACCTCATTCTTCTGCATTTCCATTTTCAAATTCTCCAATTTGCCTGCGTGATTCAAGGTCCTGACATTCCATGTTCCAATCTTGTAGCCATGATGTTCCTTCTGATCTTCACACTTTTTCTTGTTGTAACGCCTGCATGACATTTCCTCTAGAAACACTCCCCCCCGGAGATCCGATTGGGGGGGTAGTTTACCTCTGGATTGTTTTGTCTCCAGCGGAAACATCTCGCATACATGGTTTCTCTGTTTTTGGAAAGAGACTATCCAGAAAAAGTGATAATGTGGTAGTTTTTCCATTTGCTTTCCACATCGCAGTACAACAGCCGTTCAAACCACTCTGGTCACGCCTTCTGCTATATCTTGAGCATCATTTGCTCTGTGCTTCTAGTCGCTACTAATGACGCTGCTTCCGGCATCAATTTTTGGTTTTTGGTGTCTCTCTTCGTCTGATGCCTACCCTTTGACCTGTCTAGCAAGGGAGGCCCTGCCAGTAGCTACAATACGGTTGGTATAGCTCTGAGGGTCCTTGGCATACTGAAACCCCCTCAGCGCGATAAGGTGGAGCCACCAATATGCAGCTCAAATCGAACTGTATAGATTTTCTAAAAAGATAACAGTTTTCCCAAACAGAAAGAAATAGAGAATAATATAAAATATAAATCTAATTATCTGTACTACTTAGTGTAAACAAAAGGCAATGTTATCCCTGTAACTGGCCGTGAAGTCCCACATGGCTGTGAGACGTCGAGGCTCCCACATTTTCCAGATAATCGACTCAGAGATGGTGGTGGTGGTGTTGTCAGCCTTACGCGCCGGCCGCCCTTTTCCCCCAGGAAGATTCCTGGTACTCATTTCTGTTTGAGGCTGAGTCGACCCTAGGTCTATAGTGCGGCTGGAAGGATTAGGTTAATTGAAAATTCGAATGATCTCATTGGGAATCGAACCGGAGACCTTTTTGCTTGTAGCATAGCACCCCAAATCAACTGCGTTACCGCAGGTTATGGACGCTAATTGTCCCCTAGGTGGCAAGATATGACATTTGCCACTATGGAAAAAGAGCAGTAACTTAAGGCTACATTATCGTATTAGCCTTTCCATAAAATTCCCCCCAGAAATACTGATCGAAAAAATGCAACGCCATTACAATTTTTGCAAAAGTTTACACTTAGCCAAACGAGATATGTTGACAGGAAATTTGGGTTTCTTATTTCTGGAGGGCAAAAAGAAAAGGAAATGAAAGAAGAAAACGAAGAAGAGAAACTAGCACTAAAACATATGTTTTACCGAGTTTCGCACTCAAATAGAGAGGAAAAGCAGTGAAGAAGGTTTCATGGTTTTTGGTTAGTGTATAGAATGAATTGTGAGCGTCATTCGGAACAAATCCTAATGTACTGATCAACAAAGCGCGGCCGGTGCTTAAGGCTGACAACCTTACCGCCATCTGTGAGCCGATTATCTAGAAAATGTGGGAGCCTCTACGTCTCACAACCCTATGAGCCTCCACGGCCTGTTACAGGGATAGCTTTACTTTTATTTTACTTTACTGATCAACAAGACAGAAATGTCGGCAGGCCGAGGAAGAGACGGAGCTGAACTTTGGAAGAGATCCTTTCAACCTAATCCCTGAACGTAGACGATGATTTGATTAATAGGCTGTTTAACCATGCCGTTTCAGTGACAGAAGTCATATAACACCGAATGGGATGGCATTGTGAATTCTGTAATGGCAGTGAATTTGGATTTGCCTGTTTGCAGGTACTATCAGAGAAATCGCCAAAGAAGACAATAATATTAAAAAAGTTACAGGATTATTGATGAAAGAACTTAAGTTGTCCTTGCTTAACATTTATTTCTGTTGTTAGCCTTATCTGAAGCATCCGAGAGAACCAGGCGACAACTCTTGCCAGGATTCCTTGTCAACTCTGTGGTTTCTGCGCAGCTCTGAACATTGTTACAAGGAGAGCAAATAGTGAAGTGAAATGAATCAGTTAACAGTGAATGACAAAAAGGCAAACCGAATCAACATTTTACCAATGCGTGGAGCCCCTAATTAGTAATAGGCATAACGTCATTCATCATTTCTGTCAATACGGACGTCAGTTGCGCCCAATGGAAGGGAAACATGACACCCGCGAGTGTCATGACAGGTCTTCAGTGATTCATTATAACATAAAAATAATAATAATAATAACAGAACAAAAATGGTGATAATGCAAAAGACGGTATTTTGTAAATACGGTAATGAAGTCTCGGTACTACAAAACCGTGAAATTGCTTACTCTTCATGTGCATTACATATGAGAGCCTGTGGAACCCACTCAGATGCTTATATTGAAAGGACAGCTAAAGCAATCTGAGGAGGTCAATAGAAGACCACGTGTTTTAGATCACATACAAGGGTATTAAAGTGCTTTGCCACTTTCTGGGAACAGAAGTTTCTGTGGTCTGTCCGACGGTCGCGAAAACATACTAGGACTTAAACTTCTGCCCGCAGTGATTACACCCATAAGGAACCAGATTTTCTTATTTTGTGTTCTCATACTGGGCTCTGACGTCATATTTCCTCTGTGACAATGGAAGCAGTTCAAAACTTGCTTCAAGAATGTTATATTTATTTCTTTTAAATATTGTCTTGCACGATAAAAACGCTCGCTTTTTGCAATAGCTTCTCTCGCGATCTGCCGAACATGCGCAGGAGATTAGTGATGACAAATTGTGTTTGTTGGCAAGATGGCTGCTAATATTCCTGTAAAGCGATAAAGGACAAATGGTTACAAAGCAAGAAGGCTATAATTGTTCGGGAAGTGCTTATATTTATTGAAAATAGAAACAGAAAGAAAAAAATATAAATTGGATCGCGAGTGAAATGCTGAAGCTACTGTCACTGTAGCACCTTCACTTTATGCAGAACTGATACTGTTTCTGCAAGCACTTGTACGTATTTCCATTTCTTCACGTGACATGTTATAGATAATAAAATGGGACAGTTTGATTTCTAAATGTCGTTGTATATTGAAGGGTTATATCTTCTGGGATATATAATCCTCTGAAAATCAGCCGACGTTTCAGAAGAACATGCCACCTTCTTCTTCAGGGTCGAAGAATAAGCCAAGTAGGAAATCAACACGCAGCAGCTCTGCTTGCTGCCCGCTTCACTCTAATTTCTTGTTTGGCTTATATGTCGAAGCTGAAGATTGAGACGAAATAACAGTTAGATTTCAACTGACTACATGACGTTGTATCCAGACAACAGAACTCTTCATGACAATTGCTGTGAGAGTCTCAATGCCTATGTGACAGCATATTGTTCATGTGCTGTTCTTGTCGTCCGTGCTGTACTTGTGCGGCCTGCATTATCCCGTTATATGTTGCAACATTGTATTGTCAGTAAGTCTTATCCAAACGGCGGTAAGGCCATACATAGTAGGATGTCGGTGAACAAGAGTGAAAACAATAGAGGAATACACATACCTCCCTTGTCACGATTTGCCTGGAAAATCAGGAGACTAGACTCAAATTTTGTCTATGCTCCTAAACTTCATGATAAGTTAAAGCTAAATATATGTATATGGTTTGTCATGCCTTATGGAAGACAGATTGCAGTTGGGGTGGAGGCTAAGCATCCCCCGGTTTCACAAAGTTGATCCGGGCGACCTCGGACATTTGGCTTGAGGTAAGAGACTTGTCCTCGCCCGTACGGCCTACAGAACCATGTCTGATGGAGAGCGTGTTGCAGCGTTGAAGCGACATCTATTGGAAAATAAACAAACAATAATCTTCACTGCAGTGGGCAGTCCTCTTTATTTCATATAAAACTGAGTAACACAGCAGCAGTCAAACACAGCGTCCTGTGCTTATGCATTAGGCCGTGTAAGCACGAGAGACATGATGCATCTGAGGAAAGGTTTATGTAACAGGTAAAAAGTAGGGTTTTCCGTGGGCTTAATTAATTAAGCACAATGTAATGAGAACGTATGTGAGAGTAGAGGTAGAGCTCCGTCATTCTTAACCTCGTCACTAGATGCAGGTGATTGGTAAGCTTCACGCACCTGCTGGGGAAGATGTACTCGCAGAATTCTACAATATAGGTAAATAATTTGTTTTAGATTTAATCACAGGAATTCTGTATACATATTTTATTCTTTGCATCCGATCTCCATGGCCAGTACACATGATGAAGGTATCTGTCACACAGTTCATCCATGTTATGACGGCAGGTTTATTTGCTATAGCACTTTTTTAAAATACTGACCAGTTCATTCTGCTTAGTGTTTAGGAAACGTATGATAACAAACGCTAAACTGGATAGACCGGTTACTTATAACGGCATTTAATAAAAGTAATTTACTAACTTAGCTAGGGAAAGCATGACAACATAATTTAGAATCTCCTTCTTTGGCTTATAATTAATCTCCGTTAGTGAAAATAAGAGGTAATTGCTCTTATAATGAAGCTCCAATGATCATCTTTGAAGTGCATGTGCGAAAAGGGCTGTTGCCACAGTAACCAGGATGGAATGTTTATACCGCAGTCGCTATTGTAACTAAACTTATGGCTTTGAACCTCTGCAGGCATTGCAACTAGGATTGCGGGCCCGCATTGAAACCACTATCACCGGGACCGGGGCAGTGACCACGGCCTCCTCGAAACAGAAATAGGATCCATAGATATTATTGAGGAATTTGTTTGTCTAAATTACAAGAAATAAATTTGTATTTTTAGTTATTATAAGAAATAAAGAGAAACAAAAATGTACTACTTTTGGCTTATTTTGGACTTCACCCATGTATGTATGTATCCATGTATGGACAGGGAAGGATAAACCTACTCAGTTGGGCCCGTTAGAAAGAGCTAGTCTCAATCACTGAGACTATCCACCTGAAGACAGAGACAGATCCAGTCTCCGAAACGTCGTGGTCTTTTGTCTTTTACATACCAGACGATGGGTGAAGTCCAAAATAAGCCAAAAGAAGTACAGTATACACCATCGTCAGAATCCTTTCAAGTCTACCCCAGAAACAAAAATAATTGTCATAACCTAAAATTGTAACTGATATGGGCCTCCACATTTTGATTGTCTCACGGACCCCCACAAAAGTAAATCCTGCTGTGACCACTATGTCCAGTGTTACACATTTAAGTCTCTGTCGTCATGGTAACTGCTAAAGGATTCAGTGGTTATTCAAAAGCAGCGGACGGCTACCTCTAAATTTTGGGAGATAAAAGAAGTGTAGGTCTGTATATTCATGACTCTGAATTTCCAATTTTGAAACTTTACAAGATCGGAGTAACATTGATTCGGAAATTTTCCTATATGTTCCTCTGCCAATTTCGCCCTAAATGCTGTTCTTTTTTTGTTTTGTTGACTGAATTTTGTTGTTCCATCCTCAACTTCATATTCTGCGTATTGAATGATCTCAGGGCCTTCGGGCAATAAGTTTTGCTACAGGACAAGTTGCGGCGCCGAATTTCAGCTCACGGTAATGTCTTCACCAACAGCTGGGGCCCCTCCATGAAAAGGAGCTCGATGGATGCAACCTGCTGGCATCACACCCAAGGACGGTTAGCGTCTAATAAAAAAAGTCTCAAAGCAGTTGACGCAAATCAATACAGAAATGGACTAAAGCATCATACTCAAGAGTTTGCCTAAATAGGAAAAATCATTGGAAAGCAGGTTCAGCCAAAGAGACAGTTGCTCCTGCTGACCTCCAGGCAGAACTAAGAAGCAAATAACCATCACAGAGCATCGATGGTTTAGAATCTCTTTCACAGCAAGGCTGTTCACATTTATTGCATAATTGTTGCCTTTAAAGAGCAGGTTGTGTATATCTGTGTTGCGTTCCTAAAGACAATTGTTACTGTCTTAGGGTGGCCGCACACCAACTGCGTCAACACAAGTATCATGACATGAGACGAAAAGACGCAGTCTTGCTACATTCGTGATTCGTCAGCATGAAGCTGACATCAGCATCATGACTCAGACCGGTGTGCGGCGGTTTTCATAATCTCATTCGTTTCAACTATGCTCCTTTCTTTGTGTCATGTCGCAGACATCGTGTCTTGACTGTTACATGTCTTGACGCATACCGGTGTGCGGCCTACCTTAGCGCATAGTGGATATATGAACAGATATTGAGAAGGTTATGTCTGTCTTGCTATTCGCACACAGGAATATATCATCTCCTAATTTATTAAATGGATTTTGCTGATAATTTGTATGGTGGGGGGTGGAGTCTACACTAGAAAGTAGAGAGTTAGTTCTAATGTCGCAAGTGAACCCCTCAGTGACCGCACTATTCTAATCTTAGCCCGCAAATTTAAAGTGTCTAAGCACGTCTCATCTCTGCCGCTGAAATATATCTGAATTTTATAAACTAACGCTGTCAGTAAATTGGTAATTTTATCGATTGATTATACACCATTGAATAATTCATCAGTAAGTTATAAGTAGATGAATATAGGTCTATAAGTCGCCGGTCACGGTAGCCGAGCGGTCTAGGACATGAACTGTCTTCGTTCGCTTGGAAGCCGGGATTGTGAGTTCGAATCCCACACAATGCATGGATGTTTGTGTGTGCGTTTATTCTGTGTTCGTGTTATCCTGTGTTTACGTAGAGGCCTTGCGACGAGCTGATCATTCGTCCAAGGAGTCCTGCCGTCTGTAAACACGATCATGAAACTGAGAAATCAGACTTATGCTCCAAATTGGGAACAAGAGGAAAGAAAAAAGTATTAGTCATTATTGTCTGATTTTAAACAGATTTAGTTGAACGTGTTTTTAAATTTTAGGAACACAACCCCCTCCCAGCTACCTCTATCAACTTAACGAGAATTCGCTCTCATCAGTTTGAGTTCTGAGTTCTGCGTACGGAAGGACAGAGTGATTTCGATTTAATATGTGCTCCTCAAGGGTGGAAACTAACTAATTCCTTAAGGTTAAGCCCGTCTTGAGAAGCTGTCAGTTGTGCATCTACTCAATTTCTCGAAGCTTTATGGAACCAGAAGGTTCATTGCCGTGTTCACAAGAGCCCTCCACTGGTCCCTATCCTGAACCAGACCAATCTAGTGTACACCTCCCCATCCTGTCTCTCTAAGATCCGTTTTAATATTATCAATCCGTCTACATTTTGGCGTCCCTAGTGGTCTCTTTCCCTCTGGCCTTCCCACCAATATCCTATATGCACTCCTCGTCTCCCCATTCGTGCTACATGCCTGCCCATCTCATCTTCCTTGACTTGATCATTATAATTGTACTTGACTCAGAGTTCATGTTATGAAGCTCCTCATTATGCAGATTTCTTCAACCTCCTGTAACTTCAACCCTCTTCAATCCAAATATTCGCCGCAGCACCCTGTTCTCAAACACCCTCAGTCTGTGTTCCTCCCTTAATGTTAGACCAAGTTTCACACCCATATAGAACCTCAAGGGTGGGAAATTCTCCTAAAATTGAATCATAAAATCGTGCTTGACATCTGACTGAAGAAATTAATAGAACAATTAACCACATTAATCTTCCAGAATAATCGATTAATCGTAGCATTAATGTTTACGTTAATATTCTGCACACTCTGAGTTAATAATTCAGAATTGTCCCACCGAATGTGAATGGCATCAGTGATCAAAACGTTGTATTGTTATGCAGTGAAGTCAGCTTTCATGGATTACCGGGCCTATTACACATATCATATATTGCTAATGAAAATGTGCGGAAAGGCATTCATTGCTGCCTGCAGCTTTAAAGAGACATTAAATCTACTATTTACCCTTTGAAAATTTACCTCAATAGAAAGTACACAACATTAATTCTGTTTATTGTGTGTGTGTATGTGTGCTAGCTCATATGTGTGTGCGTGTGATGCATACATGCCGCCTACATTGTTCCCGTTGGGCTTCTCGCCTTACACAGATGTACGAGAATTTGACTACATGATCCAGTATCGACTTCATTAGATGACGGACAATGTACTTTGCTTTATTGACAGATATTAGTAAGCCATAAAATTTTGCTGATCAAAAGTTAATGCACGCACATATCGTAATGTCTGTAAGTTGGTTACAAACGGAAAAATATAAATACGATACTTATAAAATTATATGTGAGTGTCTGAAAAATTAATTTGAATTCCAAGAGTCCATCCCGACACAAATACAATGAAATAACCTGTTAGTGGCTGAGGCCCGATTAGTTTAAACATATCATAACCGAGTAAATAATTTCAGTGTTCATCAACGTTCAGTCTCAAAGCGCTCATGCTGTCGTTTTATAGATATAAGTGTATATCTGCCCCTGTGTAATTTAACCCAGAAATAAGTGGAATAAAATTGAAGGTAAGGACTGTGGCCCGAAACAGTTAAAACAACTTACATAAATATCGGTCCAGATATGCTTCGGTAACGAACTAAAGCCAAGGCAATATCAGGATAGAAGACTTTCGGTTCATGCAAATGTAAATTAAGCTAGGGACATTTTTTAAAGAATTTTGAGTTGAGATTGTAAGATGTTAATGGCTACTTATCTCTTATGACTAGCATCTTTCCGTGCCGGTCACAGTGGCCGCGCGGTCTGAGGCATGAACCGTCTTCGCCCTCTCGAACACTGGGATCGTGGGTTCTAATTCCACTGGAGGCATGGATGTCTTCTCTAGATACGGATTAGATCCGTCTCCAGTATGGGCTCAAATTACCTCTTCTTAAGTCTGATAATGTCTCTCCGTCCTCTGAGACCATGTTCTGAGTGGCCTTGGCGTCTGTTCCTTGTGCGTGAGTGAGATGTTTAGTTTCTGAAGTAAAGCTCTAGCTCGGTCTGCCCTCTTTGGTCGCCATGGTCATGGCATTTTAATTTCGAAGATGGCAGGACAGATAACCATGCCGTAATACAATGTTGTAGTCTTGAAGAAATGGTTTGGTCTCTATCTTCATATTATACAACAAATTCATGAAACCACAGACCACATTGCGATCAAGCACTGCCGTGCTCCTTATGGAATGGCTTAGTCACTTTCTTTGACGTAACACTCTGCTACATTATGCGTTTAATTTAATTTGAACTCAGAATATGGCAGAACATTCACAGCGGAGCCACTAGCAATTGGTAAAACAATAGAAATTATCGAAAAAATAGACTCTGAACCAAATTTCATGATTTTTTAATTTACCGAACTCTTCCAGCCGCACTATGGCCCTGGCGTCTACTCAGCCTCGAACATAAATGAGTACCAGGAATCTTCCTGGGGGTAAAGAGCGGCCGGCACGTAAGGCTGACCTTACCGCCATCTGTGAGCCGATTGTCAAGAAAAATGCGGGAGCCTCGATGTCTTAGAGCCCTATGTGTTTCCACGACCTATTAACAGGGATAGTTTTACTTTCACCATATTAGAAGACATAATAATTAAAGAGAAATCAATAATTTCTTATGATTCTACACACCTTGTAAGCAGTAATTCATAGAATTCGCAACACCAATAAGGGAAGGAAAGAAACTGATGTTATTCGTATATTTCAAATTGTGTCCTACTGTACTAAACATACGTGTATTTGCGGGGAGGGGGTGAATTCTCTTCCCCACGGCCCTGTTCATTTAGACAAAATGGATCCAGCTCCACACGATATGGCCCGTGTGCGCAGCACTCACCTCTCTGGACATAGAACGTCCCGTGGCTGGGGCGCACCGTCTTCTCACGCCGTAACTAGATGGGCAGATGCATCAGTCCGCGGGCACTGGCCGCAACAAATGAGCCCAGCTCACGCTAATCTAATCCCAGCGGCGGATAGAAACCACTCGCTATGGACAAAGAAGCTTTTGTTGTCTGTCGCATTTATTAATTCAATATTTTGAATTTATATTCCAATTAATACCAGGCAGGAGAACCTAAAAGCCGCTAATACTAAAGCTCGCTACTAACCGTGATTTCATCCGCGGCATCAGAACCTGTTCCTCTAAGATCCATCTTAAGATTAGCCTCCTATTTCTTCAGTGGTCTCCTGAGTGAAGTTTTGCAAGAGCAAATCCCACCAGAATTTTGTATAAATTTCTTATTTTCCTCCCTTAGTTAGTTAGTTAGTTAGTTAGTTATTGGAGAGGGTGGATTTCCCCATGCACTTAGACCAGTATTGGTCCATTGTGCTTCCCTCTATGATATTCTACCAGTCTTTATACCCTACCGATAATGGTGCGTACCATCAGTCCCGCCGAGCAAGCGAGTTCGGCCACTTGCTTAGCGGTGTCTATAATGCTTCCCCCATCTATCAGAGGCCTTAGAGACTATAGTTGGGCGGGAAACGTCCTGGAATTTGGCTCAGTGATCCCCTTTGGGGATATGAGGTTCTTTTACGTGCCGTAAAGTTACGACACGGGACACACGGCTTAAAGTCCCTCCCGGAGGACTTGTTCCCTGAATTTTTCCGCCCTTAAAAATTCCACGACCTCCGCCGGGTATTTGAACCCGCGTACCACGAGTCATGAGGTGGGAACGTTACCACTAGACTACGGAGGCCGCTTTTCCTCCCTTGACTACATGCTCATCTCTAAACTGATCACCGTTCGAGTTCCATGAAGGGTTTTTACGTATCAGTTTCGTTCTGAGTTTTCATTTAGAGTCAGTGGCACCACAGCCCCAGTGGGCCTAGGCCTAACTCCATGAACTTATCCGTTCACTTCGGTTTTTCTAGATCTTACACATACGGTAGGACTCCTTGGGCGGGTGATCAGCTCGTCGCAAAGCCTCTACCTGTACACAAACACAGAAAAACACACACACACAAACTAAACATCCATGCCCTGAGTAGGATTCGAACCCACGATCCCGGTTTCCAAACGAGCGAAGACAGTTCATTTAGAGTCCAGTGCGAGATATATCGACTGGTTTCTCGATTCGTTTACACGCGCCCTAGGGCGATTAGCCTAAGTATGAATAGTAACTTTAGCATTGTTGAGACACATACAGGTATAATTAGGACAGTTTCGTTTGGACAACTGAGGGAGAAAGAACGAGTTGGAAAATCTGGGCAGAGTTACAAGATCACTATCACCGTTCCCTCAAAGCTGCGCGCGCCCCGTCCGCGCAGCCGCTACTGCACTCAGTCTGTCAAATAGTGGTTCGCTGTTAAACCGAATATCAGAAACGTGGGTTGCGAACGCATGAGCTGGATATAGTTTCTTCGGCAGAGACCGTTCAATGGTTATGTTCTTCTGGACACAGTTACGAACTTTCGTGTTCGGCAGAAGCATGGAATTTGTTGACATGCTGAAGCAGTATAGAACAGAACTTAATTTTTCGCTGGCAGCCATGTCGCTACTCCGTCAGTTGGTTAGTTAATTAATAGGCTATTAGTTCGATCAGCCAAGGAGGGTGACATGGGCATGGCGTGTAGCACGCATGGGAAGAAGAGGACTGCATAAACAATATGGTGAGAAGGCCAGAAGGAAAAAGACAACTAGGAAGACCTATGCATAGGTGGGAGGTTAATATTAAGACGGATATTAGGGAGATATCATGGGGTGGTATGGACTGAATTTACCTGGCTCAAGGTAGGAACCAGTCGAGGGCTCTTGCGAACACGGTAATAAACCTTCGTGCACCGTAAAACTTTTGGAAATTCTTGAGTAGCTGCGCAACTGGCGGCTTCTCAAAAAGGGCTCAGTTCCATGGAGTTAGTGGTGCCTACACTTTTCTCCACAGACTGAAACTGGATGACACAAGCGTCTGGAAGTAAAAACAAGTTTGAATATAGTATGTTCCATAATTTAGCACTCAAAACATACGGCGGCGTTCTTTGCAATTTATTAAGCTGAACTTTAGTCTGTTTCAAATAGAATTTTAGTGAAACACGAAATGTATTAAAACGAACAAAATTCTTATTTCGTCATCATAGCAATGCATTAAAATTAAAATCTCTGAACAGATTTATGGGACCCATGGGATATATTGGCTTCTGTAAAGTATTTTTTTATGCTAGTGGGGTGGGACTAAGTCCCTTGTACTGCGGCCACTTCTGGCCTATTGTACCAGCCCCAGATGATAGGTGAGATTGATTGTGGAGCAATTGGTGGAATGAAGATTGGCAGGGGAAACCGGAGTACTAGGAGAAAACGCGCCCCAGCACCATTTTGTCCACCACAAATCCCACTTGACCAGACCCGGGATCGAACCCGGGCCGCCGCGGTGGGAAGCCAGCCACTAACCGCTTGAGCTAAGGCGCGGCCATTCTGTAAAGTAAGAATCATGTTTAATTAGTATAGCTGTACATCAGAATTGCTGACTGACATTATGCCAAGACCTCTAGCATCAAATATTAACAAAGTCTGGTTAACTATTACTGATATGTACAAAAAAGTTAATTTATGATATCATGTAAATTAGGCTTTGTAATCAGACAAAATGATCAAAAATCAAGACAACAAATTAAAATTAAGCGTACGTCTCTCATATCGAATTTTACCAAAATTTTATTAACGATAAGTAATATGGGAAACGTTCATTTAGGCTTTTTATGGATCAATATGGCTGGAAGTCCGAATTCCGTGACTGCTTTCAGCGAAAGTCTCCAGTATTGAGTTAGAAATCCCTGTCATTGGTTTAAAAGCTGATAATAAAGGCAGCGGAACGGACAGACATGATGACTTTTACATACGGCCTTCTTTTACTTTGTAAAGAACGCCTAAAAATAAAGATACTGTAATTTTTGCTCTAACGTACCGCATAGTTTCCTGTTACTTAAGAAGATACCAGCATCATGAAATGCGCAAGACTCCATCTTGCATACCAGCAGCAACATTTCAGATATGTGAGCGTTTCTTTGTAAGTGCGGCAGGTATGAACTATTTTATTTCGGGCCGTCTGTTTTGTATCTAATGAAAACAGGCCGAAAGCATTTCAGCGTACCATTTTTCGTTTCATAAAGAATACAGCTGTATTGGAATGCTGTGGGGCACTCCCTTCTTATTGTTGTTTGAGGGCTGGAATGAACCCCCTCCCCTTCATCACATACCACACAACCCCACACTTACATATATGTCTTATGTAAATATGATATAGCCTCTGGAGCAAAGGTGCCAGCAGGAGTACGGTTGTGTGGAGCTGGTTGCACAAGATCCACAAGCCTTCTTAAAAAATAACAATAAAAATTAATATCAGCACCAGCTGAACAAGTTCAGAACGAGATTTTGCTTTCTGAAGTTAACACCTCCACGTTCTTTCTGCTCTAAAAGTCTCCTATCAGTGTTTGTACCCTCAGCTGTAACTGTTACTGTGAACTTCTTGAATTAATGCTCAGGTCTACAGCCTTGGCACAGTTACGTGTTTCGGCGCTAAAATAGGTTGGATTATAACCCTTTTCAGTATCGAAGTATAATCCACATTTCCTTACACAATCCGCTCCCCCCTTCCCCCCAAATTGCTGGCCGATAAAATACATACCTAACAAGAATATTTTATTTTTCTCAACTCATTACTTCACAACACATAAAGTCATTTCATGGCAGCCGACTGATATCTTCACTTAGCTAACATCAAGAGCAGCCGGTTACAGTGGCCGCGCGGTCTAAGTAACGAACTGTCTTCGTCCGCTGAAACACTGGATCATGGGTTCCAATCCCACTTGAGGTATGCATGTCTGTGTCCTTTTATTCTGTGTTTGTGCTGAAAGCGGCCTTGCGATGGGCTGATCCCACGTCCAAAGAGACCTTCCGAGTACATAAAAAGATCAAGAAACTGAAAGAGCGGCCAAGGTCCAACAGAGGGCTGTAGAGCCATAGAGAGATATTTAAGAGCACAATACTTAGAACTTCTTTCTCATAGACAATCATACCTCTTATTTTGCACTTAAATAATTATATATAGTATTGAAATTCTGCGGACTTTAAAGTATACAATGTGGAGACGGACAGATCTACTATCTTATCTTCAGCTTATATTCAGCAACTGGCAATGGAGAACACTCATGGGGATTACGTTAATATCTTACACTAGACGGTACCGACACGAGACTTCCTACTTGGATTCACATAAATGAATAGAAGTCATACAAACTAAAATAATATTAATCGTGAAACAGAGCCTATCACGTCGGCATTTAACCTCTCTGATCAAGAAGTTCCTTGCTTTATGCATTATCTGAAGGATATGCATAACGAACACATGATAGAAGATGATGTTTCCGTTCATACCTGCTTCCGTCGTCCATACTTCTTTCTTTTCACTGGTTCTACAGCCCCCTTGGACCCTCACCTCTGATTTTTGGTTTTATGATCGTGTTACACTCGGTAGGACTCCTTTGACGAGTGATCAGCTCCTCGCAAGGCCTTTACATAAACACAGGAGAACATAAACACAGAATAAACACATACACATCAATGTATCAGTAGTGGGCCTGGCCGCGCCATAGCTCAAGCGGTTAGTTGCTGGCTTCCCATGGCGGCGACCCGGGTTCAATCCCGGGTCTTGTCAAGTGGGATTTGTGGTGGACAAAGTGGCGTCGGGGCAGGTTTTCTCCGAGTATTTCAGTTTCCCCTTCCAATCTTTATTCCACCAGTTGCTCCACAATCACCCTCACCTATCATCTGGGGCTGGTACAATAGGCCAGAAGTGACCGCAGCACAGCAATAAAAAAAGGGGGTGGGCCTTCTCGGCCCTTGCACCTCGACCTACAGTGGTCTGTTGTGCTTAAAACATACACATACTAAACATTCATGCCTTGTGTGGGATTTGAACCCACGATCTCGGCTTCCAAGCGATCAAAGAGAGTACATGCCTTAGACCGCTCGCCTACCGTGTCCGGCATGGAATTACAGTAATTTCCCTATTCATGATAAGAATATTGAATTATTATACAGTTGTATTATTCATCAGAACAATTATTTTCCCTTCCAAATGCGGAAGTCCTTCAGCGATGTCTTAAAATTCCGCAGTTTAATCCTATCCTGAGCTATTTCAAACCGTTTGACAGATCACGGCATGCTTTTTAAAAATTATTCCATTGTATGTATCTTCCAATGAAGACTTCGGACAACGTTCTTTTACAAATTTATTGTTTTCTAAGTCTGCCCCACATATCTCGTGAACCTCGTTTCTTTTCTCTTAATTTAACATTGTAACAATATGTGGCTCTAAATGTCAACTCTTCCGCTTTATGTTAGGAATATTGCAGTTTAGAATCTCGGCAATGAACCTGACTCTCTTGACTGAGGTGCTCCTTGGTTCCCCCAGGTCCCACGAAAGAAGGGCTGGGAGCCTGCTCTAACCCTCCGCACGTATTTCTCATTCCACCATGGAGAAACATCGCATGAGTTGAAGTTATGTAATATATGCAGTTGAAAAAGTATATCTAAACAAAACAATAAATTTAAACACGCAGCCCTATAAAGGGCAGATGTACAAAGTTCATTGTTACATAATTTATTCCTTCTCCTGTCATCTCATCACTCGTATGTAAGCCTACAATATGATTCATTTATACTGCGGGTGCCGCCTAAAAGCCAGAATATCTGAGCGGGCGTCCATTACTAGACAACGGCTCACTAGCTATGTTTCCCATACAACAAGGAACAGTGAAGACCTCGTTTCCTAGGCGGAAATTGCAAACACGTAAACGCTACAATGCGTACACGGGCAGACGTTACCACAGGAATGAAGGCCAGAGCTACTGCAGCTCCCGCTGCAACGAATACCTTCGAAGAAGTTGTCTTCTACACCGTCCGACTGTGGAAGATGAGAGACAAAACGAAACACAAGACCGGAGCGGAAAGCAGACCAGAGTAGGTTAGGTCAGAGGTCAGATATGAGACGATGGATTAGTAAGGTCTCATCGTCTGGAAGAAGTTAAATCAGAGTGACTGTAGTTGTAATTGTGAAACGAATTGTCCAATAAACAGCTTCGTCTAATCCGCAACCCACAATTATTTGTCACAGAACCTCGGACACGTGACAGTATTATGTTAATTATTTCCACAATGTCGGGGCAGAGATCTAAAGGGTAAAGTAAGATTACACTGAGGCTAAATCAATTAGCACCACGGCATGTGATAATGTAGGTGTAGTTCCACCATTCATAACCTCGGCACTAGATGGAGTTGAGTGGCTAGCTTCACGCCCCTGCCGCTTTACCCTGGGGGGGGGGAGACCCGTTGCACACTGTATAGAAGGTGGTTGGTCCCCAGAGGCCACCTGGACGTTGTAAAGAAGAGAAGAATCTCATGTCTCTTTTCCGAGAATCGAACTCGGACTTCTTTCTCGTCTATCCTGCAGCCTAGTCGAGATACCGGCTGAGCTATTCCTGCTCCAACAGACTTCTCTCTCACTTTTACGTAGCGCGTCCTGGTACTTTCGACCTGAGTCATTGTCCTTTGACCGCCTCTGTGGTCTAGTGGTCAGAGTTCCTGGCTACAGATCCAGAGGTTCCGGTTTCGATTCCCGGCGCTGTCAGATTTTCTGAGAAATAGTGGGTCTGGAACTGGGTCCACTCAGCCTCGTGAGGATAATTGGGGAGCTATTTCAAGGAAATAGCGGCTCCGGTCTAGAAAACCGATATTAACGGCAGTGGGGAACCGCTGCGCTGACCACGCGACACCTTCTATCCGCTAACGTTGGCACTAACTTGGCGGTCGCTCTGTCGGTATAGTTCGCTTGCGGACTACAGACCACAAAGTTTATTTTTTGTTTTGTCATGGTCCTTTAGCGACTGCATCTCTATTGCTACAATAATTAAAGCTAACTTAAAGATCATTGTGGTCTCAAGTACTGAAAGTCTCTTAAAACCAGTTCATATGATTCCACTAAAACCCAATTAGGCCCAATTAACCGAACAAAAAACGAATCAATCAATCAACTACAGTATCTTGTGGCCTCTGACAGAGCCGTTCTCACACAGACTTAGTTACCAGAAAGTCGCGACTGTCTTTGTCCACCTTCACGTGTCCTCCCTGTTACTAACGAAACAATTCCCATTAAATTCGGTACAGAGGGGCCTACATTAAAGCCTCTGAGTGTGTATAACATTGATCCATACAGGTTCAACATAACCCTCGCTGGCTACTCACCTCCGTCTAGTGCCATTACAAGATTTTGGATTTTGCACGGTTATAAAGATTCATATTTGCAATCTTTTGATTATGACACTGCGTAGCCTGGTAGTTGGGTAGCAACGTTCTGAAGGAGCATACTGCCTGCATACTCTGCACCTTACTTGGTGCCAAATCCAGACGACAAAATACGAATTTGCCACACCAAGTTTGTGTCTACGGCAAATAAACAACAAAGCCAATGAAGTAAGCAAAATCGTAAAGAATACGTTCGTAGACTATGCTGTGTTCTGTTCGAATGAAAGAAATGAGGAATTGTATTCGGAGACGTGGCAATGCTGGTTCATTGGGACTAGGCGAGGGTGGAGCTCTCTCGAGTGACCTGAGGCGGTCATCCATCCAGTACCGCACGACTCCGGCTTGCTCCGTGAGGACGCCCAAGGCATTGCCGGTTCTGTAGAAAAGAATTTTCTGGGGGACGGAGATGAGAGGCAGACGGGGTTTGACCTATTGATCCTAGCCTTGGGCACAACGTGATGGCGGCCTTGTGTAGTATAGAAGAAGGGGGATGAGGGGTAATGGGAGAGGGCGAGACAAAAGAGTCCCGTGTTCTATTCCCGAGGGACCATCTGCATAGATAATGATATTTACCTCCAAGCTATAAAGTCTCTCTCTGTGTGTATATAGGTCTACGTATGAGAAATCTGTAATGGCAATATGCAAAGACACAACTTATGCCAGAGTCCAATTAGGCGAATTTCACGTTCATTGAGTCAGAAAACTAACCTTTATTGTATTGCTGCTGCTGGATATTCTTTTATTCTTAGTGCTGCCCTGCTGGGCGTAGTCTTTCAATGTAAAAGAATTTTACTCGTATTTATTGCCCCATAGCCAGTTGGAAATTTATTTGTCTGTTATCTGAATTACTTTTTATATCTCATTCTGTCATTCTGACCCAACTTAAGCAGTGCAATTTGTTCAAACGTAATTTCTGTAAAGACTCCTTATATCCGATAAACAGATCAATGTCACCACAAGTCTTCTAGACTTTTTGGTTGTATGGTTCTTCGGAGGTGGCAATGGGCGCGGTGGTGTTTCGAATTAGGAATCCTGAAGAAGGAATGTTACAGAAGTGATGTCATTAGTTTAGCCAAGTCTGTCCGCATATAGCAACTTGGAAGCCACTATTCAGATTTTCGTGAAATTTGGTATTGAATAATTTTACCAAAATTTATCATATAAAAATTTCAGTTAATTCGGTTAAAAATAAAGAACACCACATCTCGGAAGTAATTTGATAAATATTTCGAAAAGAGCTGTAGGGAGAAGTAAATCACATTTTTGCCCTATATGGACCTACTTTTTACGCAAATTTTTCTTTTTTATGGCAAAACAACAAAGTTAGCGAAGGCGCCAGAAATGTTGAACTGCGTATTTTTCCGAATGTTGGAAGACTGATTGATATTATGGTGAGATTAAGGTATACTTATGTGATATTAATATAGTGAAAGTTATTTATGGTCTGCATGTGAATAATCGAGCGTGACATGAAATAGGATAAAGTTTGTCGAAGCTTGGAGTGATAAATGATATTTGTATAGGTCTACAAGAGCCGTTTTAGAAAAAATAAATTGAATTTAAATTTATTGATTCCAGTTACGCAAGTCACCTCATATTATCCTCTGTACGAATATTTATTGCATCACAATGCTGAGGATGTAAAAAAATTAATATAGTTTAACTCTAATTTCATTAGTGTATTTTACTTGTAACTTTTCACCCGTTTTTGCTGCAGTATTTTTGCCGTCTGTGTAAGATTTGAAGTTTTCACGGCGGTGACTATGAAGAATGTCGTCTTCTAGGATGTGGCGCCTTGTAGATCTTGTGTAAACCGACGTTTCGGAGGAACGTATCTCTGCTGCACCCACCTGCTCACGCTGGTTCCTTGCTCGCGAATTTTCTACCCTGAAGATGGAAGCTATATGTTCCTGCGAAACGTCGGTTCACACAATATATACACGGCGTCACATCTCAGAAGACGGAATTCCTTTTACCATCTAATTCGAAAATATAAGCAAGAATACATGTTATAAATTCCTTTTATGAGACTGTCTTTTATTTTGTACCATTAAAATTGTTGGAATTATTTTCCAGATTTACTATTTATAGTTCCTTCCAGGTAAAGGTGAGACATTGACCTTGAATGAGGCCCCTGTAGCCTCAACTCACATCTCTCCCGATCCGTTATTCGTTGTCCTACAACATATTCGAATTCACATAACATACTCAGTCCGTACAAAGCCGCAGAGCAGCTTGATAAGTAAACATATGAACAGGGATGTGATGCCGTATAGTCCGATAGAATTTTCGGAGGAATTTTTCGTGTCTGTCCTCAGAGTAGCAGGTTTCTCCGAAAGCTTTCTACCAGACACACAGTGTCACATCCAAGTGGATGGTGATTTTTATAGTTACCATTTTTTTTGTTATTTTTTTTCGATGTTATAAAACATCAATCACGTTTTAATTTTGTTTTTATATAAGATTTTTATTGGTTTTGAATAACCTATTTTTTATATTTATATTATAAGTGTCTTAAATGATTCACGATATTGTATCGGACTTTAAGTGCTGCAGTTCAGTGGGGTATGTTTATTGAAGCGTATTCACCTGAAGATGGCCACTAGTGGCCGAAACATGTAGTGAACTGTATCTGGGCGTTGTCCCTGAAGTTCTTTGATTGGTGTGTTGTGACGGCCCAATAAATAAGTTGTATAAGTTGTATTTATATTTACCGCCGCGAGAACGTCAAATCTCACCAAGAAACCTATGACTGGATATAAAGGCCTAATAATATGCTCCAACACACACAACTCTGCACTGTAAAATTATAATTATTCATAGCAAATAGCCGAACAGCTCCAGAAGACAATATAAGGTGATATCTGAAACAACTGCTTGTGTCCATATCTAAGGGCTAGACAACCGAGGGGTCGGAGTTCGAGTCTCGGTAGGGTCAAGAATTTTCTATTCTCCACAGCATCCAGACCGGCTCTGAGGCACACTCAGCCTCCTAGCCAATGGGTATCAGGAGCTCTTTCCACGGGAATAAAACGGCAGGGGCGTGAAGCTGACCACTCACCTATAACTAGTGCCGAGGTCAAGAAAATATGATCTATATATATCTACTCCCCTACACGTCTTCGTGGCGTAGTGCTTAACTAGTTAAGCACAAGGACAACTTAATTTTTTTACTTTATGCTGTATTGTCAGTTACTGATGTACAAAATGAAGAAAATGAAGAAAGTCTGAAACGCCGTACACGGAGAAGTAGGAGAGTTTCGCAGTGATGCCCCTGTTCCTGAAATGTGCATTTATATCTCTGTAAATTTATTTCGTTCTCGAAGATCCGTGAACCAAACAACGCGTAGAACATTGTTCTTCTCAAGAAATGAGCCTCAGAAAACTCCTGTCCTTGTCAGTTTCGAAGTTTGAGCCATGGGCTCATACAGAATATTAACAATTCCTGGCGAACAAAATGGAAACGAACAGTGTTTGAATTCAGTGAAAACTAAACTGGCGGTAATATTTTGACGTAATTGCAGAAAACCTCTCTATTATAAACTATGGGAATTATTTGCGTACGTCCTAGCCACATGACGTTCGGCTACAGATGCCGGCGTTAGCATCGCCCGGAGCGTGGACCAGTTTCAACTCCACTTGATTATCCGTAGCTTGCTGCATTCGACAAAATTTAACAAAAGCAAACTACCTACCAACTCGGGGAACAAACAAGCGAGCTCCCGCTCCCACCCTACATACACGATGCAACAGCTAGCGGGAATAATGCAAAAGTCAGGAATAAATGTTTAATAAAAGCCCATCAGTAAAAATTACAATTTCGTTTACCGCTATTTTACAAACAGAACGTTGCGGGCTGTCCAGGAATTCAACTTATCATAGGGTCTCCCTACAATGTTATACTAACAAACCTGCGAAACATGAAGAACCAACATGCACAGTTACTGACCAGTTAGAATTCGATTTATTGTTGCGTTAAATGTATGTTCACCAGCCTACCAGATTCTATGGTAAAGCAACACTGACAAACAAACCATAAAGTTGAGATCTGGAGATTGATTAGCTTACTTCTCGTTCCTAAAGATGGATAAGTTACGACCCTCTGAAATGTTGGCAGATTTATACGGAACTACACGGCCTCAAAATGCCGAAGATGAGCTCTTCTTGCAAGAAAAATGTTGGTTAACGCATCACATCAACACGCACAACCAGCCAGAATATAGAATATGTCTAAGATTTGTACCAAAAAACATTCTGAGGCCGGTTGCGATGCTGAAGCTAGGTTTTCCGGAATGTCACGACTTGCTACACTGAACCTATTGGATTTGAAACAAGAAGGCATACTGCTCGTCTGGGAGTAAAATACTATAACGTGGATGGCGCAACAGGAAGTAGGGGTCACGTGAACTCTGCGTTTCCACGAGTGACGTCACATACCCCCAATCCTCCCATCATTACGCAACGCTCGGTAAACACCCCTCCACTTTAGGCTGTGACATCACGCAAGAGGCAAGTCCGTGCAGCGGCTATTGCTAGTCAATTCGTAGGTAGAAATACCTGACAACAATACCTGGTATCTGTTGCCGAGCAGCAAGGTGTTCTCTATGTTGTCCGTTCTGAGCCTAAATAAGGAGCAGCGAACACTCTTCAGGAGTAGGATTACCTCCACCGTGACCCTGCGAGTCGTAGGAGGCGACGAAAAGGGAAGTCTCAAATGTGAGACAGTAAAATATGGTCGCAAGTCCCAAGGGACTAGGACCCTAGAAACACTGCGCTGACAAGGGACAGCAGCATATACAAAAGATAGACCCATCCTCTCGTCAGAGAGGACACCCCACAGAAACAAGACCGTAACTGTCGAGGAGTAATAAATATCAGGTCATGAGCCCCAGGAGGGTGCTCGATACCCAGACTTACTGACTGACTGACTGATCATCAGTTGCAATATGACTTTGACTTCAGGAGTAGTGAGTATTGAGTTACTAGTATTCAGTACGAGTTGAAGTCCATCCTACACGAATTGAGTTGTATCGAGTGAATGGCAGTGACTACAGCAGGAGAAGTAATTGTGATACTGCAGATGGCAGTAATTGCGAAACTGGAAACTGTGTAAATGTGAGAGTGAGTGGTCAATAAATTCGCTAGATCCAAAGCGGCGTGAAGTTATCTGTCGCGTTACATATTCAGCACGTGACAATACTATTCATATATCCAATTTGAAAGAGAGGCAGACAGACAGAACCCACAAATGTTAGTCTCTGCTACAGTTAGCCCCAGTGGCCGTCCTCTGGTTCGACATATGGGACGCACAGGAGGAGCGCCACGTTGCCATATAACATTCAGAATTCAAGTCCAGAAGTTTCAAAATGTAAAACATTAGCCTGTGCTGATGGACCTACAAATTTACCTGTGATCATGAGGCAAGTAATTTGTATTTCAGAATGTTCATTCTATATTAGCTAAGGACTGGGAACGAAGTAGAAAACTGAAAGTTATCGTTTTCTGTAGTTTTGTAGACTGGCACTAACGTTGCTCTAAAATGATGATACCAGACTACACAGCGCTACAGCCCAGGAAGCACATGTCACACGGCAGACGGATACTTATGAATACACGCGCTGGGGTTCAAAAAGAGTACGTGTGCATCAAGAAGAATGAGATGGATGGAACACGTAACACACATGGAAAACGAAAAACATAGAATATGCAATGTTGTTCCGAAAACTCCAATAGAAAGGACTACATGTGAGATCGTAGTGTGGGAAACAGGATAATAATAAAACAGATTTTAATGAAATAGTTGGGAGGATGTGGACCCAATTCCTCTGCTTCAGAATAATGGGCAGAGCCGTTTCTTGTAAGTGTGCTAATGAAGCTTAGGGTTTCCATCTAAGTAGGGGAGCGTGCAGTGTGGACTATTCAATCAGCGGAGTTAGTTACTCTGAGCTGTAATGCACGATTTATAATTGCCCGAACTGTGTAATTGCAGTTTGTTACAACATTCGGCTTAACTGAATCTGTTTTCATACATTTTTCGGAGATTAACCTACGTTACGATTATGTAAGATTTGAGGGTTTCACGGCGGTGACTATGAAGAAAGCAGTCTTCTGGGATGTGGCGCCGTGTAGATATTGTATTAACCGACATTTCGGAGGATCGTATCGCCTCCATCTTCAGGGCAGAAAACAAGAAGAAATTCGCGAGCGAACCAGCGTGAGCAGGTGGTTGCAGATTATTTATGCTGAAAATGGAGACAATAATTTCCTCCGGAACGTCTACACCAGCCGTGCCAAACATGCGGCCCCTCAACTTTTAGTGCTAATTGATATTAAAATTAATATTAAAATTTTAGTAGAAATATTTTTTGTAAAGACAATTTTCCAACAGACCAGAAGACAGGAAGTCTCACGCAGACATAAATTAGCAGGCTGTAGGAAAAGTGATTCTGAGAATTGCAGAAGGGTTTGTCCAACTAAGGGTTTGTAAAGTTCGTGAAGGACAAACTATTGTATTTCAGAAGGTCAATGCACTAAAATCCGCACAGCCTCACCACCCCAAGTATTTCCAAGAATCCCTTTTGGAGGTGTAGTAAGAATGCAAGGAGGGTGGCAACTGACAGACAAGTGCAAGGGATTTCTACCTTCAAACCTAGCTTGCAACCCCCAGTCATTTTCTAATGGGCTGCTAGCAAACTTTCACTTTTATGACCATTGAGACAAGATACACCTTCCTACTAGTCCGGTAGTCTCTTGTACATTGTCATTCAGTTCATTTTCACACAGCGACAGGTGCTAATGTTACATTGTGATGAACATATAAAGGTTATAATTAAACAGTAAATTATCAACTACGAGCTTTCTTGTATATGTACAGTAACTTTAAAAGGGCAATGTCGCTTTCAAAAAATTCAAGTAGCAAAAAAAGAACTACTGAAAGTGAGCGCCGTGTTTTTCAAGAAAAATGGGAAATCGCTTATTTCTGTTGTGAAATAGAAGGTAAAATTACATGTTTGATTTGTGGACAAAATATAAGTGTTCCACTTTAGGTAATTATATTGTAATTATTCCTGTTTATTAAATAGAATTAAATTTCCTTGTATCAAAATATAATGTATATTTCTATTTTGAAGTGCGGCCCTCGACTATTATTTAGAAGGCTGAGGTGGCCCTATGTACAAGTTGAGTTTGACATGCCTGGTCTACACGGTGCCACACCCCAAAAGACGGCGTTCTTCATAGTCACCGCCGTGAAACCCTCAGATCTTACACATTTCCTACTAAGGGTACATATGCTGTATGACCCATTGATTCGAACATTATACAATATGCTTAAGCGTCCTAATTATATTAAATAAGAAAAAGTAAAAGTTAAGCTATCCCTGTAACAGGCCGTGGAGGCCCATAGGGTTGTGAGATGTTGAGGTTCCCACATTTTCTTGACAATCAGCTCATAGATAGCGGCAAGGTTGTCAGCCCTACGCGCCGGCCGCCTTTTACCTCCAGGAATATTTCTGGTACTCATTTCTGTTAGAGGCTGAGTCGACCCCAGGGCCATAGTGCGGCCGGAAAGATTAGGTCAATTGAAAAAATCCAATGACCTCATCGGGACTTGAACCCGCGACCTTTCGGCTTTTAGCATAGTGCCTCAACGCATAAAATAAAATACAAAACATCCCGTCATGTGCATTTTTATAATCATTTTATACTTTAACTTCGTAGATTAGAGGATCCTTCTCGATAGTTTGGTTTCAAATATTCTAAATTTCTGCCCTTGTCGCAGAGTGGGCGACCAAACTGTAAAACAAATACAAATTGTGGTTTTGTATATATATATATATATATATATATTAATCTTTAGAATTTTAGGTGGAACAGGAGAAGATAAAAATATCCCGAACTGAAACAATACTCAAAGTTAATATGCTCTTAATTTCAGTTGTATGGCTTTTATTTATTACTGCTGTTCCCAAGCAGGCTTACCGAAACTTCGGTATTTCGAAAGAGATTACCGACTACTAGCGATACATGTCGTTAAAATCAGTGGGAGACTGAAATTATTAAGCTTACCTTCTAAGAAGTTTTCCTATAGGCTTATCACACTCCAGAGAACGTCAGGTCTTGTGCTAAAAATATGAGTACGCTTCTGAATCAAATACGTACACAGACTAATGAACAAGATGTCGAATACACGAGTAACAATTGGCGATTTGGCTAGTGGAGATACAGAAGAAAACATTGTTTTTACTCCAGAACAATTTACAAGCAGTGTCTCATTAATTAGAGGAATATCGGAGAGACTTTGTTGTTTATTTTACGTTAATTAAACACTTTTAAACCTGACGACATCAATGACGCTTTTCAGCAGTCGTCTCTGAGAAACGAAAACTTATCCAGAATGAAAAATGCTAAGATGAAGAGCTAAGACTAAATTTTCCAGTGGAGTTTAAATCATAGCAGATATATTACATTTCGTTTCATTTCCCACCAACTGCAGAGATTATAAAAGCCATTGTTATTACAAAAGAGTCGAAGATATTATTACTCCGTTGATGACTGCGCTTGAAGTGCACGGGGAAGCATGTACTGATAGGGTTTACAGACAATCCCATGATCGTCATTTTGATGTTGGAAATTCAAGCTTTCACAAAAATCAACTAATAGTGTTGCCGTTATAATTAGTAGGCTAATATGGCCTTTCATTTTCAAATACGTAGAAGGGTTCAGCCATTACAAAGCCCCGTAGAAGCGGGGATAGTCTTGACAGCTTAGCAGATATTAATTTCTCAAGAAGGACAATGTTCCATTGTGTTGTTGTGTAATAGGTTTACATAACTTCCGCAGTTGGAACAGCGTCTTTAGTAATGGAAGAATGAACCTTTATGTCTAGAGTGCCTCAAGCCGCGTCCCAGTGACAAATTGTAACATCATATAAAACTGGTTTTTGGAAAAGTCTCAGATCTGCATAAGAAAATCTCTTTTTAATTGTGCATCTGAAAGTATCAACATGCAGTAAAGGAAATGCTAGGCTTTATAAAGTAAAGGGGCTTTGAAAGCGCTGAGAATTACGTTAGATGAGGTATTTCTTTTCACAAGAAATTCACTTAGCTTGTCATCACACCTGCAAAATGAAAAATAAAGTACAACACTTTCATCATTCTTCTACACCTATCCATCCCTCTTCACAACGTTGAAGCCCCCCCCCCATAAAAAAATACACGAAAATGTATCCCACAAATATGTGATTGTTGTAGCTTTCACGCAGAGCGGAGCAAAACTTATTTATAAAGGAAAACTCTCCCTGTAACAGGCGGTGAAGGCCCACAGGTCTGTGAGACTTCTAGGCTCTCACATTTGTAGACAACTGCCTCATAGATGGCGGTGAGCTTGTCAAACCTACGCGCCGGCCGCCCATTACCCCCAGGAAAATTCCTGGTACTCATTTCTGTTAGAGACCGAGTCGAACCCAGGGCCACAGCGCGGCTGGAAGGATTAGGTCAATTGAAAAATCCAGTGACCACATCGGAAATTGGACCCGCGACCTTCCGGCTTGTAGTACAGTGCCTCAACCAACTGCACTAGCGCGCACTCCGCAAAGCTTTTTGTGCAGAACATAAAAATATTCAATTTTTGCATATTGCGGCATTTTCGCGAAGAATGAACTAACTCCATGCAGCAGTGTTCACACTGAGAAGCTGATACTCACCTAGCTGGTCAAGATGTTCCTTTGTCTTATGATATTCCACACTGTTCGCAGAAGACCACCACTGGACCCTAATCTGAGCCAGATTAATCCAGTTCACGCATGTCCTATTTATTTACGATATATTTTACCATAACCCGAGTATACACAATATATATATATATATATACATTAAACGCTCGTTATAACGGACTAATACGGGGCAGGGTGTCCATTATCACCGATGTCCGCTATTACAGACTGAAGGGATGTTACCGCCATCTTTGAGCCGATTGTCTAGATAATGTGGGACCCTCAACGTCTCACAACCCTATGGGCCTTCACGGCCTGGTACAGGGAAAACTTTACTTTTTTACTTTAGTACACCATAAGAGACATAGCCAGTACACGCATTAAACATAGAGATACAATATGTGATTACATAAAGGTGTGCATATTGGGGTCCTTTTTTATTTTAGCGTTCTAACTACAAAATCTACAAACCTCTCGGTTTGAAGTCGCTAACGGACGCTCTCTCGCATGGACAGATATTGTCCGTTATAACGAGGGTGCATGTATGTGCATATACGTGTATATATAAATTAAATAAAATACAAAATTGGAAAGATCGGACCAATATGGCTGAAAGTCGGAATTGCTCGACACTTTCGATGAAAGCCTTCCTATATCGAATTAGAATGAAATCTGCCAAACGGTACAGGCGCTGCTACTAGATCACAGACAAGCAGACAGGCAGATGAAAGACAAGCAGACAGAGCCTTACGCATCGGCCGCCGCCACAGAAAGCGATCATTGTTTCATTTATATATTGTAAAGAAAGCTCAGAGCCTTTGTATTCTCAAGTGTAACAGGTCAGTCTACGAGTACGTGAAAACAAATATTTTCCAGTAGCAGAAGATCGCGATTAAAAGTGAACAAAATAAAGTCGCGATTCGATTTATCACATTAATTTTATCAATTCGGCGTAAGATACAACATTGAGGAGTCTGGAAAACTGGAGGATCTCACGGCGGTCACTCTGTGGCGGAAGCAAGTTACAGATACCTCGCTACTATCTTCGTCTTCTTCAGATGGAGGCATAACGTTTCTCCGAAACGTCGGTAAATTTTACCTGGTTATACGTCGTCAAATCCCAAACTATATGGTTCTCTTACGATCAAGTATGCATTGTCTTAAAAATAAAATCACCGAAATGTGATATGTTTAAAAGGTCCTTTTCTCTTCACTCACAAATTATTCATTATATCGTCGATTTTCTCGTAGTAATGGCCGATCTGTAAACATTAGGTATCCAGAATTTTTATACGTATAAAAAAACTGTTGCCCCATTGAAAACAGCCTTCGGCCTCTGATGGGTGGGGATGACCGCCTGGAGAAAAACAAGTAAGCCAGCAAATCTAGGTGCTGCAACTGCTGGGCGCATTATTGCAGCAGCTACAGTTGTTCCAAACAGGAGTAGCATCTGAGGAGAAACGTAGGTAGCGACCGCAACAGCAACATCAGCTTTAGCAGCGAACCCGCAGACCCTAACGCCCAAGAACTAGATGAGGCAAGCATCGAAGCCAGCGCCCGGAAAGCAGTAATGACGGAGACGTGATCACTCACATAAGCACAGCACAGCATGTCATGAGGCCCTCAAGGCACCAGAGGCAAAAGATGGACGATTGACGGTTGTTACCAAGGCTTTCTGCGAGCTCGTCATTAGAAAATAGCGCTACATGTGCAGCACACACTGCATCTATCGAAACGTCTGATCACCCTTCTCCTCTAAGAGGTGAAAGAGAGATGTAGAATCCTTAAGAAGTGCATCCTGTTGTGTTATCAGCCATCCCTGTAACGGGCCCTGGAGACCCATAGGGTTGTGAGACGTTGAAGTTCGCACATTTTTCTAGACAATCGGCTCACAGATGGCGGTAAGGTTGTCAGCCTTACGCATCGGCCGCCCTTTATCCCCAAGAATATTCCTGGTACTCATTTCTGTTAGAAGCTGAGTCGACCATAGTGCCATAGTGCGGCTGGAAGGATTAGTTCAATTGAAAAAATTCAAATTACCTCATCGGGACTTGAACCCGCGACCTCCCGGCTTGTAGCATAGTGCCTCAACCAACTATGCTCCAGCGTGCCCCCTTCTGGTTTTTAACGTCGACACAAAAAATCTACCAAATTAATCGCTTACAATTTTAGCCTGTTAATTATGCGTTTATTTTGGTTTAAAATACAATTTCGCTACATGTTTCGGCTTCTCACGAAGCCATCGTCAGGCGATATATTCTACAATTTAAATTATTGCATTTGTAATTTGTATAAGGATCCATATATTATAATTCTGTTCTGTTCATTAACTACAAATGTGTATACCTCGGCTAACTTTAATTTTCTTATGTAATTGGTTTTAATTTATTGACTTGTTATTAATTTTATGCTACCACTCCCAGGTGTCTTATCTTAGTATTTAGTTACTAACAGTATTAGCAACACTCGTAATATTTCATAAATGTATGTATATATTTCAGTCTTCTTTAGATTTATGCTCACAGATTTATTTGTCATATTCGTATTTTGTTTTAATTATTTTCTGTACCTTATATACTCGTGCTAACTTTGTAATTGGCCACTGTGCTGTTAAGTTATTGCACGTAAATAAACATGAATTGAATCGAATTATTATGATCGATTCCTAATGTTTTTATGCACAGTATCACTGTTATTTTGCTATGTATGGATGTACTGATTAATTTGAAATAGCTTAATATTAACTTTAAGAATAGTTTCAAAATAAAATAAAATAAGCTAATTACAATTTAACATGACTATAAATTAGTGTGCATGTCTCTATACATCGCTGTTTTACCCAAATTTTGTACGTGAATATATGCATAGCGTCTCGTCGTTTTGTTGTGTGTGGCGTCATTAGACCGACTGGCTCTAGTTTGTTATGTCTTCTTCTATTTTAAACCAAAATAAACGCACAATTAACACGATGAAAGCTCAAGCAAATTACGAGTATTTGGTAGATTGGTTGTGTTGACGGTAAAAGCCAATACATACGAATATATAGACAAAAATATAGAAACCCACAAGTCTGTGGTCTAGTCAATTTGATCAGGACTTCAGACAGTACCCGATGTCACGGCAATACGAGTCGGAAGAGGAGACAGTAGCAACGCAACCTGAGTCCTCAGTCCACTTGCATACAGATCACAGACTATCCCACGCGGACCATGCACTTGAAAGATTTCTTCATGCTTATGGCAGTTGTAGTTGTACAGTAAATGTTAGTTGTAAAATTCGAAAGTAAATGTTGCTGTCCATTCATAAGGCACCATCTTGCCATTAAAGTGTCGGGCAACAAAATTTTGTCATACATAATTACCGTAACATTCATAACTCTTTATGGTATGACACAGAAATAAAGTTTCCAGTTATGTTAGGTTAAGTTGGAATAGGGGGAAGGGCTGGGCCACTAAATGAATTCCTTGTGGTTAGAATCGCTCATGTTGTCATGGTAGCAGTGAATAGTCACCAAGTAGCTGTATATGCGACCATTATTGTGAAGTTATTATTTTGATATTACAGCATTTAAGGAATACGTGGTAGTGCAGTTGGTTGAGGCACTGTGCTACAAGCCGGAAGGCCGTGGGTTCGATTCCCGATAGTGTCATTGTTTCTCTTTTTCAGTTGACCTAAACCTTCCAGCAGCACTATGGATCTGGGATCGACTGAGCCCCTAACAGAAATGAGTCTCGCAGAGTGGATAATTTTCAGTCCAGTGTGACATACAAGTTTACAACACTTCAGTGTTTATTCACCTTACATGTTTCGATCCAAAAGAATCATCCTCAGAGGCGCACCACTACGATCAGGAAACACTGTCACATAAGATGTTTTAACATTATGCACCTAAGCTATGAATAATGCTCACTATATAAATTTTGTCACTATCACAGTTAGTTTTGGTGTTTGTCCCAGGCATTCACGACGCCGCTTCTTGAAGAGTAGACTTACGTAAGATGCTGTTTCTTTTAAGCGTATTTGCTGGGTATTCTGACTGGGATTTTCCACTGCACGCGATATGATATTCACTTTTTCATACATTAGCCTCCCAATGTATTTAAAATTGTATTAAAATTTTCTTTTGCATGTAAAAATTAGTTATTATGTTAAAATATCGTGAGCCGACATTGGGTCATGTTGTTTCCTCCTGATGGTGGGAGATCTCGTTTATTTCTCTTGATTTTATGTTCTGTCAATATATTATTATGTTAATGTTTTATTTTATTCTATCTTATATAGATATATATAGTGCTTTTAGGTTTATTGAAGTGTCTAGTTAGGCCTTACCTTATTGTTAGTTGTGTAGTTCACGTGCGTGCTGTGTCGTTTGTACTGTTTTGAATGGTGCTGTCTCTCTTATTATATTCTTCCTGTGTTTATGACGTTGAAGAGGGTGTGTTCAAGTGATGTATAATAAGGTCAAACATGTTGATTTTATTGCTTGTTTCTGTTCATCTATCAATTTGTTGTGTTTGTTGTAGTAGTATATTTTGAATTTCCCTTTTATGTTCATTATATTACCCCTAGTAGTCCTTATTTGTTCGCTATATCGTGTTGATAATTTCCTTCCTGTTTGGCCTATGTATACTTGATGGCAACTTTGGCAAGTTAATTTGTATATACCACTTTGCTCGTATGGGTTTGTGTTGTGTCTTTCGTGTAATGTTCTGCCTATTGTGTGGTTTGTTTTAAATGCTACCTTTATATTAGTGTTTTTAAATAGTTTTGTAATTTTCCGTATGTAGTTTCCTGTGTATGTGAAGGTTACCCATTTTTTGTCATTTTTACCTTTGTCGTTAGGTTTACTTGTTTTTTGTTCTAGTCTATTATATATTGTGTGATATCATATTTTTTATATCCGTTGTTAAGTGCAATGTTAATGATGGTGTTTAACTCTTTATTTTTAGCCGTTTCTTCAAGTGGTAATGTGAGTAGTCTATGTATCCAGTTTTTATATGCTGCTAGTTTTTGTTCTCTATGATGGCAAGATTTATTATTTATTATCACCCTACCCCGGACGGCAAAATCGCAAGAAATTTTCAAAATAAAAAGCCTATTCCATATCTCCATCCGGGTTGAGGCATATAGAGTACAGAGTGGCCTTAAGCAGTGTCACAACTGCCAACAGTTTGGCCACGCCTGGGCCAATTGCAAACAACCTCCCCGTTGCATGTGGTGCGGTGGTGGCCACCTGCACACAGAAAGTCCAGAGAAAGAGAACGCTGCCTCCACTCCAGCTTGCTGCAATTGCCAATTGAAGGAGGGAGAGAAGTGCCATCCGGCCAACTATCGGGGCTGAAGACACGCGAAGGAGGAGCTGCAGAGGAAGAACCCGCAGAGGCACCTAAAACCACAACGGGAAGAGTGTTCTCCTCGAATATTGTTAGCCCTGGAGTCTCCTTCGCGGCGGCGCTCCGAGGCAGCATATCGTAGGAGCAGCGACCTCAGACTCGCCAAGATCCAGTGGCAGTTCCACCAGAAGCCATGAAACCGAGCATCACGGTCTTTGTACAGGAACAAAAAACAGGTCAGTCAGCTCAGGCTACTCATGTAAACAGTCCATCTCCCGACAATATGTTGAGAGTAGTGACTGTAGTACAGCAAATTATGACAGAGGTCAGCGGTGCAGTGCAGAGTTCATAGGCCCCTCAAAGTCATAGCATTTAATGCGAACGGCATTGGGAGGCAGCGCTATGAGCTCAGTAAACAGCTACAAGACCTACATGTAGATGTGGCCCTGTTTTCAGAGACACATCTGAAACCTCATGAGAGGTTCTTTATTCCAAATTACCACTTTTATAGAATCGAACGCCACTCGGGCAGAAAAGGCAGAACTGCCGTTGCAGTAAGAAAAGGCATTCCCCATAATCATGTAGACCTACCAACTCTTGTTTCAGTAGGAGCGACAGGGGTCTGCATACCAACTGGCAATAGCGAAGTACTGCTTGCAGCTGTTAATAAATCCCTAGGCAGAGCCTGGAGTGATGCTGACATCACTGAGCTCTTAGGCTTTAGACGTAAGTCTATTTGGGCACGTGATTTGAATGCTAAGCACCCATTTTGGAATAGCAGAGTTTCAAAACCCTTAGGCTTGAAACTAATGAATTTATTTGATATGAGTGAATTCGAAATTTCAGCACCACAGTGCCCCATTCATTATTCTCCTGCGGTAAATGGTGACGTGCTGGACAGTGTGGTTCACCAAAATATCGGAATGTCGGATGTCATCGTCTCTGATATTTTGGATTCAGATCACCTACCAATAGTATTTCACATACTTGATCACGTTAAGATTAGGAATCTATCGGAACCTATTGAGAAATTTACAGATTGGGAGCGGTTCCAAAGCCTCGCCTCTGAATTAATATCATCTAAACTAGAAATTAAGTTGGGGGTAGAAGCCGATAAAGCGGCACGCGACCTTGCAGCCTCTATTGCTTCGGCATATAGGTTGTCGACAAGTAAAGTTACACTTTCGGACATAAACAACGATCAACCTGGTCTAGATCGTTTGATGAAACACAATCAGAGGCTACGAAAACTGCGGCAAGAAACCGGGGATCCAGCGTGTAAAACGGCAGTCAATTGGGTCACCAAATCGATCAGGCGAATGACCCGAAAAAAGGCACTTGAACCGTGGGAAACAAAACTAAATAACGCTGAAGTCACACCTCAGGCTATATGGCCCATTGCGAAATCTCTTCTTAAGAGAGACGGACGAAGGGCGCCAACTGCTATTCATGGTTCTTCAGGCCTTAAATTTCACCCTTCTGAAAAAGCCAACGCAATTGCAGACTGTTTGGAAATTCAGTTCTCGCCACATGATCTGTGCGACGATAACCATGAACGGCGGGTTGAGGGTAGAGTTCAAGCTCTGCTGGAAACTGTAGACGACACACCCACTCAAAAGATCAGACCATGTGACGTACACAAAATTAATAAAATCTCTTAAATTAAAAAAGGCCTGCGGAATTGACGGCATCCCAAAAGAATGCCCCAGACACCTTCCAAGGCGACCATTGGTTCATCTAACTCATTTATTCAATCACTGCCTCCGGCCTTCTCATTTTCCAACAACTTGGAAGGAAGCAAAGGTATTAACTTTACCCAAACCAGGTAAAGACCCAAAATTCCCTCAAAATTTACGTCCGATTAGCCTCCTGTCCACGACAAGAAAACAATTCGAAAAAGTAAATTTGAAATTCCTCCGTAAACATATTGAAGAAAGAGGCCTGCTCAACGCAAGCCAGTTTGGTTTTCGTGCACGTCACAGCACGACATTGCAATGTATGAGGCTGGCGGACCACGTGACCCTTAATTTCAACAATAAAATGTCTACGGCTGCGGTGTTCTTGGACATCTAAAAAGCCTTTGATACCACGTGGCACTCAGGATTGCTGTATAAGTTATCAAAATTGGAATTCTCGAACAGTTTGACCAAACTTATTTTGTCATTTCTTTCTAAACGTAAATTCATTATCATTTATTTACACGTCAAAAATACACAAATAATTTCAGCAATTTTTAAAAAGTGATCGTTGAAATTCTCAGCATTAATTTTTATGGAAGCTTCTTCACAATTTTTGTCTATATCTCGTTTATCAGATTTGTTATTTACTCCCATATCACTTTTTATAACATTCCATGTTGCTTTAATCTTATTGTGAGCATAGATAATTTTATTATTGTAGTTCAACTTTTTGGCAGCTTTTATTATTTTTGATAAGATCTTACTATACCTTAAATAGTAATTTCTCAGTTTCTCATCATTATTAGACCTCATTAACAAGTATAGCTCCTTTTTCCTTTTGCAAGAATTTATTATGCCTTTTGTTATCCATTGATTAGTTGACTTTCTTTCATAGACTTTTATTTTAGGGAAACATGAATAAAAAATCTGCAGGTATGTATTCAAAAAAGAATTAAAAATATCATTCGCATCTTTGTTGGTGTTATCAAATATGGTTTGCCATAGCTCCTCACTCAGCTTATCTTTAAATTCCATTATGCGGTATGAGTCAATTTTCCTTATAATTTTAACTTTATAATTTACTCTTTTACAATTTAATTTATGCGTATATATTTCTAACATCTGGGCGTCGTGATCTGATAAGCCGTTTGATAATGAGGAGGTTACAAAGTTTACAAATTTGGTAGAATCAAGGAAAATATTATCAATGGTAGTTTTTTGAATTGCTAAATTCTTGTGGGAAAATGAATTATACTTACAAGATTGTATGAATTTAATACATTATTTAATTCATTTTTTCTTTAGATTGATTAAGGTAATTTATATTTATATCCCCACAGATTATTAGATGGATACCAGATTTGTAAACTTTTTTAAGAATATTTTCTAAGCCATTTAAAAAGAACTGGAAATTTCCACTAGGTGATCGATACACAGTAATAATACAAACATTTATGGATGATAATTTCAATTTTAAAGCACATGCTTCTAGTTCCTTTTCTTTACAATGTCTTGCTATATTTATTACTGAGAAGGAAAACCGCTTATGAATATACATACATACTCCTCCTTTATGTAAGGATTGTATGCAAAATTCAGCACCAAGACTATACTCCTCCGGTGAAATAAGCTGAATTTGTATTAAACTTAAATGATGTTCGGATATACACAAGATATCTGGTAATTCTGGATGCAAGGAAGCCAGTAACTCATCGATTTTAAATTCTAGACCACAAATGTTTTGATGATAAATTTTTAAAAATTGTTTAGGGTTTTTGCTGTTTACTAATGAACTGATTTTTCCATCTTGGGTAATTTTTGAACAATCTTTAGTTTGTGTGAAAATCTTATTAGAATTATTGCTACCATTCTGGTTTACATTGACCATAAAAAATCATTCTGTTTTGCAGATGTTGAGTTTTTTATCCTATTTGATTGACGAGTTGATCCTAATTTAAGCATCACCTTAACCGATTTTTCGTTATTTATTTTACCATTTAAGCCCTGAGTTACTTTGAGTTCAGAGACATTCGTCTTTTCTATGTTCTTAGACCTACTATTTCCTTTGTCGCCTATCTCCAGAGGTGAAGATCCGATTAGTTCCGTTAAATTCAAAACTACTCTGTTCTCCTTGTCAGAACAATTCAAATTATCTTCATCCATTTTTTCACCAGGACCATAAATACTTTCCAGCTCAACACACTTAGAGTTATCTTCATCCATATCAGAGTTTTTATCTTGTTCCCTTATCCTTACTGGTGGTGATCCAACTATTTCAATTAAGTCAATTAACTCTTCATTGTCCTCACTGAGAACTTTTGAATCATGAACACTGCAATATGCCTCCTTTTTTGACAGGCTTACATTCTGATCCCTTGGTTTTTTCATCACTGACTCTTTTTTCTTTGTTATATTTTAGCGTCCTGTTGCACTGATTCAAGTTCATGATTTGTTTATTCCGTCTTGCAGTGCATACACTTATCTATCTTCTTCTCTCACTTTCACTACATGTTTCGGCATAAGAATGCCATCTTCAGGTGCTACTCAATTCACGTCAAACTAGTACATTGTATGCCTTGTCTTCACTTTAAAATAACTAAAATATATGTCCATCATATATATTGACAAATGTCAATCGTAAAAATATTAAAACTGTTCAGGGTTCCCGATCGCTACGTCGTATCTTATTACGCCAGTCNCACTGAGCACTTTTGAATCAGGAACACTGCAATATGCTTCCTTTTTTGACAGGCTTACATTCTGATCCCTTGGTTTTTTCATCACTGACTCATTTTTCTGGCCATATTCCATGTGGCCATTTTCATTTTCCTTTATCCAAGGCAGAGGAGTAGCTGGCAGTGTTAGTAATCTTGATAAAATGAGTAAGATGCTAGAGGCCTATTTAGTATTTGTAATCCAAAGTTTGCCTTTAAAATTCATATGCAAACCATGAGAGGTAAAATGTTCTCTATTTTCACTTATACTACAGACATGTACACGATCAAAAGTTTTCATTTGCTTCTGTAACTTTCTATTAAACAATTTTACTTCCTTATTAACAACACATGATTCTGCTTGGAGATCAAAGCGATGGGGAACACATGTTATAATGACATTGGTTTTAGTTAAAAGTCTGATAAGTTTCACAGTAGATCTTAACCCTTCCTTGGTTTCATTCCTAGCTACATCCCTTGCACCACCCCAGATAATCACCACGTCTCTTTTGGAAAGTTTTTCAGCCTTTATGTACTTATAATCAGTAATGTTACTCACGTTCGCGTTAGATTTCGAAATCCCAATAACACTGAATTCATTTCCTACGATGCTTGCCAATTTTTCAGAACCTTTCACATGGCTGTCACCCAGAATAATAATTTTATGTTTATTTAAATCATCACTTGTTGGCCCCAATAAGGGTTTAGACTTGATTACATCACCATCATGCTGAGAGGCCGAGTCTTAATAGTCACTTATGGGTTGAAATCTATTTTCAGTTAATGGAGTGTATGCGGTGAGATGCTTATAATTGTTCAAAACCTTCTTTGGTTGAATTGTTGAAAGTTTATTACGCCGCACTTCCTTCCGTCCACTGACATTATCATTTGAGGTACTTTGTTTTAAATCAGAATTTCTATTTACACCGTTTGTTAGGTTACCTTCATTCACAGAGTCTCTAAGTTTATTTTGAATTTCGTCTTGCAGTATCCTAACTATTTCTTGGGTAGATTTTAATTAATTTAAAATCACTTTTATATCATCCTTCGTTTTTTAACACTTTGCACACAAATTCTTATCATTATCACCGTTATTTTGATTCAAATGACGAACAATTATATATATACTTCAACACATCATCGGCCGCCATCTTGCCGTTACAATTCTTGCCATTCAGGGTCTCGGTTGAAGGCGAAATTTCAACGCCAAGGGAAATGCAAGCAGGGGTGCCACAAGATTCGGTCCTTTCCCTACTCTTTTAAACTTGTACCATGAATTTGGGGGGCATCATTAATATATTAATGATGCCCCCCAAATTCTTGGTGTTCACCTGGCCCTCTTTGCGGACGACACCTGTCTATATGCGACAGATCGCAAGGAGGGTTTTATTGTTAGAAAACTCCAGCGCGGTCTCAGCACAATGGAGACCTGGTGGAGCGCTGGAATATAAAAATTAATGAAGATTGAGCGATTGAGTGCTAACATTAAACTGACCCACCATAAAACTATTCTTAGATCCGTAATGACTTATGCTAGTCCCGCCTGGGAGTTTGCGGCAGACACCCATCCAGTGAAATTGCAGCGCCTACAAAACAAGGTTCTCCGCACGATTGGCAATTTTCCAAGGCGCACACTGGTCCGCAAATTGCACATGGCATTCAAAATTCCATAGTATATGATTACATAACAAAATTATGCAGGCAACAAGCAGAAGTCATACAAAATCAAGTTCAAGTGTCTAGACTACCATGGTAGCAAATAATACTAGAAACAGGGCATAATCTGCTGTACAATGCCTGGATTGACAGAGGCCTTGTATATATTGTACATAGAAATAGTATTTAAGACTGGAATTAAATTGTAAATATATGTCAGTACTGACAATGGACTGACTAAGGCTGACAAATGACAGACCCGACCTCTCATCAGAGAGGGCGTCCCAAATGGACTGGACAGCAACTTTCACAAAGAAGAAAACATCTGGTCATGAGCCCCAGCTGGGGCTCAACACCAAGACAGACAGACTGACTGACCGTCAGTTGCAACATGACTTTGGCTTTGACTTTGCAATCATCAGTGACCACATCAGCCAGTCAGCCATTACACCCAGTCCAGAGCGATCGGTCTTCGGAGTCATCGGCTGCATCAGGGACGGCTGCCTCGGCTCTCTGGCGGTCATGCCCGACACACCGGGCAACTGGCCCAGCTGCCGCAACTCCAGCGACCGCGCTCCACAACCAGACATCTTCCAGCAACCACGCTCTGCGACCAGGCAACATCCGGCAACTGCCGCACTGGGACCGGGCAACTAACTCATCTGCCGCAACATTAGCCAACACATCGTAGCCAACATCTATTTCTCCCGGCGCACGCAGCCCTACTTCACCGGCCAGACAGACCAGCCGAAAGGCCGTAAAACTCTATGTACCGTGGTGGAACAAACGGCCCTTTTCAGGGCCAACAAAGTTTCCAAAATGGTTGTCTATTGGAGTAGCGACAAATCCCACAGCACCTTTGGCGGCAAAGACCAGCAAGACATAATAGTGTTTCCTGAACGTAGGATTAGCCATAGGAACATCACATTTATAATTACTGTGGTGTCAGGCAATGCTACCACATGAAAAAGAAAGTTCTGAAACTAACTACTGATCTACTGGAAATGATCTACGAGCGAAGTTTTGTCGCAGAAGTTTAAAACATTGCCACCATTGCATGGTACATGGAGAAAATAGTCAAAAGGAAACTTGTCATTGTTTTGTAACCATTTTTTGAATTCTTTATATTTACTAAGAACTGTATCCTAGCATTATTTTATTCATTTTCATGCTACTTTGTGTTTCCTATATGCTTTAGTGAATTTAAAATGTTTGCATCATGTCATGAACTTGGTGTGCTTTACAGAAGAATTGTTTATTTTCTTTGCAGCTGCAGGTGCTTCAGGCCATAGTTGCAATTATCAAACATATTGACAACCAGATGGACATTGCCCAAGATTTCGCACACTCTGAGTGAATTGTGAAATGGTGCTGCTACACCTACCTGCCCAGTTTTCATATTATTGAAATATTTACAAATTTCCTGCGAGACTACAGATTTTTCAAGAGTGTCGTGCAGTGGGACTCATGAAACATTACGTGCAAGGTGTGTAAAGTTGTTGCCGTTTTGTCTTTCTCTTTTCACTGCACATTTCTCAGCAAAGAGACACAAAATGTTAGTGGAAAAGTAAGAAAGAAACAAAAACACTCTTCTTTTGTACTCACATAATTAATCATTGATGAAGGTGAAGGTGGGTCACTATATCTTATAGAATCTATGTTAATTAAAGTAACTTCCAAAAACTGTAATAATCCTTGTTAAAAATGTTAAACAAATTTTATACATCAGATCATTAACAGTTACTTCCCCTTTTATATTATAGTAATTTGTATTATTAATATATGCGTATTCATGTTTTAAGTAAAAGTGTTTTACCATTTGTTACTGTTCCAATTTAGTTAAGTTCCTCCTCACAGCAATTCTTCTTTGCAATTTGATTGGTAACAGAAGTTTTATTGGGTGTGTTCATATTCCATTCTGTTGCAGATGCTGCATAGAATTGCCAGAGACACAGTGGTGTGCTATTTTCAGGGGAGCTTCACAGAACGTGACACATTCAAGAACAATAAGTTAGCATTTGCTGAAGTTCTCCTTTCTTCCTATCATACTGCCCACAGAAGAGATGTGAGAGAACTTCTTACAAACAGGATCTCTCCAGCCACTCAAAAGTAGACTGGGTTAGTTGCTAAGTGGAGGTCTGCAAAGAGTAGGTTTGTGGTAGGTAGACAGGGAATGTAGATGGCAGATAATGAGTGAGTTCTGAAAATGAAAACACTGTAGATTGTGTATAGTGTGGGGAGGGGTAGCAGTTGGTCTTTGGTGGGATTGAAAGAAACAATGAAAATTTCTTCCTCATTCCCATTGAAGACTAGTCCTTAGCCATCCTGACTGCTCCTGTCATATCCTGGAGGGACCTCCACAGACATTGCTAACAAAATTGTGTAGACACAGTAGTAACGTTTCTGGAGCCAGTTTAGGGCCTCTTGAGTCCGGTGGAACTCCATCCTCAATTCCAATTATTACTTTAAAAAATCTGTATTCATCTTCTAATTCTGACCTCACTGTTTTGATGGTAGCAGGAAATATGAGGGAATATCAAAGAAGAAAGGACGTTAGACAGCTGTAGCAGTAATTTTTTGTACTACCTGGTGGAATTTATATGGGGGGTTAACTTGGCTTGTAATGTAAAAAAGTAAAAAAGTAAAGTTATCCCTGTACCAGGCCGTGAAGGCCCATAGGGTTGTGAGACGTTGAGGGTCCCACATTATCTAGACAATCGGCTCACAGATGGCGGTAAGGTTGTCAGCCTTACGCACCGGCCGCGCTTTACTCCCCAGGAAAATTATTTAATTAATTCCTGGTACTCATTTCTGTTAGAGGCTGAGTAAAACCCAGGGCCTAGTGCGCTGGAAGGATTAGGTCAACTGAAAAAAAAAAAAATCCAATGACTTCATCAGGACTTGAACCCACGACCTACCATCTTGTAGCATAACCCCTCAACCACCTACGCTACTGCGTACAGTCTATAATTCAGCGTTGAGAAAAATTCATAAAACAGAACTTTATCACATATACTCATCATTCTTAGGATCACTATAAGGCAAGGAAGTTTAGACAGATTTTGAATTTACCATTCACTAAGGAAACACACTGTGAGAGGAAAATAGTTTAGTTGGAAAGCAACTTTGGGTGGGATGTTTGGAAGACATAGGGACGGTACTATTGGTACACAACAGTTTAAGTAAAAAAAAAGTAAAACTAAAAGTAAAGCTATCCCTGTACCAGGCCGTGAACGCCCATAGGGTTGTGAGACATTGAGGGTCCCACATTATCTAGACCAGTGGTGGGCAAAGTACGGCCCGCGGGCCAGACGCGGCCCCCTGATAGGTTCTATCCGGCCCGCGAAATGATTCCTAATCTGACGAATGAGAAGAAGAAGAAGGAGAAGAAGAAGAAGAAGAAGAAAAAAGAAGAAGAAGAAGAAGAAGAAGAAGAATTAAGGAAAATAAATAATTCTGGATTATTTTCTTCTTCTTTCCTCCCTTTTATGTTTAGCCTAGTGACCACAGATTAATTTATTTACTTATCCACTATGNGTTAGGATAGGGACTAACGGTGGGATTATATGACACCCTTTGAATTCTAAGATGTTTGAGAAAATTTCCAGCCTCTTCATTTGTTTCACAGTAAGCTTTAAAGTTGAGCTTCCCCTCTCACACTCGCAACCTACTGGCAATGTTATGTACAGCAGTGATTCTCTGCTTGGCCAACAGGGGAACTGTAAAGCTGCAATTTGAAGCCTTCTGGTGAAAATGTACTGCTGAAGATGACAAGGATTTTATGTATGTAGATGCAGTGAAAATTTAGCAATTCATTTACCAGTTGATTAAAAAACTGTCAACAAATAATTCGGGTGCAGCACACTGCAAATCGTTGGGTTTGATGAGCCAACTTTGCAACCTCTATTTTAGCAAAATCGCCATGATTATACAGTTTATCTTTGTAGCTTTAATTAAGCTCACTCTGAAACATATGGCAGCCATAAAATACTATATAATACATATAAAAATATTTCCTTTTATTTTTTTTAAGTTGTCACTTCAGCAGAAATTTCAAGCTCAACATAATTCTCAGGAGCTCCCCCCCCCCTTTTCCAGTTACAATATACAGTAGTCTTTTAAATTATTTTAACATTATTCATGCATTGAACTTGTTACTCTAAAGCATGTTTTGTTTACATGTGAAATATTGATTTATTCACACAGTTGTACACATTGAATTTCAAAATTTCCCGAGTTTTGTATAAGAGCGCTCAGTTCCATGATCATAAACTGTCTTGATGATAAATTCTCAGTATTAAAGTGTTAGTCAAAACTTTGCTCGCTGGGCACTACCTCCATGAGGACTTGTATAAAGTAGGTAAACTTATCTGAAACAGAAGAACAAGACACACATGTATGTCAACAACATGTAATAAAAAACAATATTATCTTACTAATGTGATGTGGTCAGTGGTCCCATTGTCTACAGCTTGAAATGACTTCACCCTCTTGAACACTGGGATTGTGGGTTCAAATCCCACTCAAGGTACGGATGTCTGTCTGTATTCTGTGTTTGTGTTGTCATGTGTACTACTCTGTCCAAAAAGCATCTGACCTTGGGCCGGGAAAAAAGGTTCTGTATCTGGGTGGTTACAATACCTAATCGCCTTCAAAGTAGGCCCTTTGTGACTCCACACACTTAGCCCAGTGGTCTTTCCATCGCTGGAAGCAATTCTAGAAGGCTTCTTTTGGAATGGCGTGCAGCTGCACTGTCGCATTCTGTATGATGTCCTCGTGGCTGTCAAAACAGCAGCCTTTTAGCGGTGTCTTCAATCTCGGGAACAGCCAGAAGTCACAAGGAGCCATGTCAGGAGAGTAGGGAGCCTCGTGAACCTGCAGAATGCCGTGCTTGGCCAGAAAACCCTGGATCAGGTGTGATGAATGAGCTGGGGCATTGTCATGATGCAGCTGCCAGTGGCGTGCGTCCCACAGCTCCGGTCTCTTGCGCTGAACTGCATCACGAAGATGGTGGAGGACTTCTTGGTAGTACTCCTTATTGACAGTCTGGCCTAGTGTTGCATACTCATGATGCACAACACCCCGGTAATCGAAAAAAAGCTGTATTACTCGGAATCTGTCATGCTCTTTTGGGCCTCGGGGATGTTGGATGCTTCCATTGTGATGCCTGGACCTTGGTTTCCGGGTCATATCCATACACCCACGACTTGTCACTAGTGATCACAGTCTTCAGGAACTCAGGATCCCTGTTTACGCATTCCAGCATGTCCTGCACGACCTCAAGACGGAGTTGTTGCTGCTCCGGCGAAAGCAGCTTGGGCACAAATTTTGCCGCCACTCTTCGCATGCCCAAATCGTCAGTTAAAATTGTGTTTGCGGAACCTCTGCTGATCCCAACCTCATCAGCAATTTCACAGATGGCCAAACGACGGTCCTGCATGATCAATGTCCGCACTTTTTCAATGACATCAGCATTGACGGTCTCCCAGAATGCTGCTCACTGTCCATTGACATACGGTCATGTTTAAAGCCGTTGAACCACTCTTTAATTTTAGTGGCCCCCATTGCATCATCACCGAAAGTCTGCTGAATTTTGGGTATCCCCAAGTTTCTGACAAAACTTAATGCAGTATCGCTGCTCCAAGCATTCTGTCATCTTGAGCGAAACGAGAATGCAACGAACACATGTTACACTTCGCTATCTGGCAGCCACANAAACGACGGTCCTGCATGATCAATGTCCGCACTTTTTCAATGACATCAGCATTGACGGTCTCCCAGAATGCTGCTCACTGTCCATTGACATACGGTCATGTTTAAAGCCGTTGAACCACTCTTTAATTTTAGTGGCCCCCATTGCATCATCACCGAAAGTCTGCTGAATTTTGGGTATCCCCAAGTTTCTGACAAAACTTAATGCAGTATCGCTGCTCCAAGCATTCTGTCATCTTGAGCGAAACGAGAATGCAACGAACACATGTTACACTTCGCTATCTGGCAGCCACAGACGCATCCGACAGTGTTGCGAGTCAGCAAAAAATCATGCATGGGCATGAAAGTCCCTTCTACCACTACGCTCAGTTTCCCCACCCCTTTGGCCATTACTTACAGCGGCAAAAAATAAAGTCGGATACTTTTTGGACATACAGTATATAGCGGCCCCATCCAAGGAGTCCTGCTGTCTAGGTTTAAGAAAATGAAGTGAAACTAAGCGTTTCAAGAATGCTGTAAGATCCAGGTGTGAGCAACAAGAATAAAGATAGGTAGATAGAATGGGATATGGACCAAACACAAATTTCAAAAGAACTGTAGTTTCTGTACTTGCTGTTGGTAGTGAATACAGGTGTAGATGAATTTTGTGGTAGATAAAGTGTCATAAAATGGCAAAAAACATACAGTTTGTTCTTTCTAAACAGCTGTATAAACTCATTTATTTATTTGAATGACACTGGTGAAAATGGAAGATTATGTAGGGTCAGATAAGGTGAAAGAAAAATTATGGTATGACTGAGGAAAGCCATGAACAACTTCAGTAAGGATAGCTTGTATCCTGCACAAGGTTCAAATCTGGTGCTTCTTGACACATTCTGCAATTTTTTTTTCATGCTTCTTATATCCATATGGGTAATGGATAATTATATTTGAAGTTGATGATAAGCTAGAAATATTTAGGAAGATATTTAGTAATGAGTTTAATACATTTCATAAATATTGTATATTTATAAAGTGCATTCATTTCACTATCATCACCATAATATTTGATCGGGGAGACAATATAACTCACCCATCCACTGAGGTCGATGCCTGTAATAGACTAGAGGAACATAAACTGCAATTCCAATTCCAATGAAGAGTAAAGCAATGAAGTATCTCGGAGATGGGTCTGTGATGATTGGCACCAGGCACAAGAAGAGTGCTATGAAGATAATGAATAATGGAATCCATAATGGAACCTGAAATTAAATAACAAGCTACTACTGTGATATGGATAATTTTGTTCGCACATAGGTACAGTTATAACGAAAATCCAAATTACGCTGTAATTATATCATGGGCTATGCTTAATAAATTAGCAAGACTCTCAGGTATCTTGCCCCACACCTAAGTAATCGCATAATATTAACCCCTCGAAGCCATTTTTTAACACAGGACTGGCCAGAGTGCTACTTTTAAAAGAGTTCTCATGATTCTCAGGTCTTGTAAACAGCTATTGCAAGGCTGTTGGAATTCTCATTGTATTATAGTGAACATGTGTTTTGAAGAGCGTGGTCCTGGTCCTCTGGATTGTAACACCATGTACTTCAGACTACATGTCTTTACAACACAGAAGACTACCTTTCACAGTCACCACCATGAGAACCTTAAACCAAAGGTACATTTGGTTCAGAGTTTCTGAAAGCATCCAGGCTTTGATTAGCTCTGTTACCCATGCAAGATATTCTTAACTGTACTGTCGGATTCAGTGTGAATTTGTAGATAAGTCTACCTCATTGTTGTTTACTGTGGAATTTTACTACTTATTGAACTGTACCCAGCATTGGGCTTCAAGGGGCTAGTTGCTTTAGTTTCAGCTTACTTTTCTGGATACTCTCCGACTGTCACGTGAATGGAATTTGACTCCTCATGCCAGCTAGTCCTGTTTCCAGATTTTGATCAAGTGATTACCTTTTATTAGATAAAATACCTTGTAAGGTCGTTTGACGTCTTTCTTTGTTCTCCTCATAAGCATGAGTGCTACCATAGCTGCCCCATAGAAAATCCAAATGAGGAAGCTGGCAAAGTCAATGAGTGAAGTAATATCACCAATAATGATGAAGATGAATGACAACAGACCCTGAAATCAAAATTTCTTTTAGGAAGAATTTCTGTTGTTGCATTGCAAAATTTGTTTCAACCATCAGGAATGCAAATATTATTCATAGAGTCAAATGGATAATTATTATATTTCAAGTATTATGTTTTTGGACATTATCCATCATCTTGTCTATTTTAAAAAAAAAAAAACCTGTCCTGTGTCTTTTTCAAAACAAACGTTTCAGAGACTGTATTTTGTCCCCCTATCTCCGGATAGGAGCTAGCTCTATCTATTGGACCCAACTAAGTAGGTTTTACCTGAGGATGGGGACAGAATCCAGTCTCTGAAACGTTGTGTTTTGAAAAAGAAACAGGACGGGTTTTTTAAAAAATAGACAAGACGATGGATAATGTCCAAAAACATAATACTTGTGGCAATATACCATCGTCACAAACTTTTAGACCTTATTATTATATTTCAACTCACAAGGAATATCTGATATTTATGTTTAAATTTAACAGTACTTGAAACTATAAGGACATTTCAGTAACTAAAATTTGCCACTAATGAAACAGTTTTTATATCACTATAAAACAGAGCATCATTAGAATGATAAAGTCAAAGCAAGTGATATAGGATGGATATGTGGCATGCTTGGAAGAGTAAATAGATTTGTACAGAATTTTCATCAGAAGAACTTCAGGGCTGAGACCACTTGGAAAACCTAGATGTCGATGGGAAGAGGAAGTAAGTTGTGAGAGCGTGGAATGAATACAACTAGTTCAAAATTCAATGACAGTCCTCTTGTGTGCACAGTAATCTACGTGAGTTTTGAGGATCACATGTTGGGAGTGTGAATATTGCTATCTTTCTTGGTAATGAAGCTTTGGTTTCTGTACAAAGCTGGGAATTTCTTGAGCATGAGATAGTAGTATAACATTAAAATGGATCATATTGAAATAGGTTGTGAGGATGGAGTGTGCATGAAATTGACTCAGGGTCTAGTCCAGTGGCACTGTTGAGTCTACAGGTTCTGCTGTTGGACACTACATGTTGTAGGCTGAAATACATATGTCACTGACCTGTGAAACTACTGCAGGAGCAGGAGTTAGACGTCTCATGTGGATGTAGGAGAACACTTCTACCATGTGGCCCTCTCTCCCAGCCACATAACACAACCTTGTGACACTGAACTGGATGCTTAAAGCGCATCCAAATGTAGACAGTGCTACACCAAGAGGAATGATAAAGTTCATTACTCCAAGTATTCTATCACCAAAAATCTGGAATAGAATTATGGCATCTACTTAAAGTACACGTTTGGCATAACTCATACGTATACGCTTTTTGTTGTTGTTCACTTAGGTATCATTTTAATTCCTCTGTTAGGGTTTCACTCAAGTCAGTCTTGTAATTACTACGTTTAAAAATAAATATTTAGGACTGTGCATGAGCTTCTACTAGTGGCGTGTGCACGTGCTTCCACTAGCAGAGTTTAAATACCCGACTGGCCAAAAGGGGCTACTTTGGCCACGACGACCTTACTCATCACTGGCCCGAAGGGGGCCCTTTGGACGTTAAAGGTTAAAGTGAATGGCTATGAGCTGGATGACTGAGATTTGATTTGTGGAATGGGATGAGATTTTCTCATTTTCACCACAACAAGACCAGTTCTGGTGCACACCCAACATCCTTTACAATGAGGTCTGGAGGATATTTCCTGGGGTTTAAATGAATGGAGAACTAAGCCAGTGACCATCCTCTCCTACTGCTGAAGAAGAGAATGTGCGGAACCTGCCTGGACTCTGTATCAGTCAAATTACAGTATTTTAATCCTTAGATTTTTATGTAGGGAATGGGAAGATGAAGATTCTGCAATGAACAGTAGCAAGCTTTCCATGAATTTAATCTACTCTTAACTACTGTGGATATAATATCGATCTATTTCAACCATTCCTAAATTGTTTAATTATGCCTTATTCATGAAGCATTTGTTAGCTATCTCTATATTATGATTTTGTCCTGCTTTCTGGTGTCAAGACATGAATGTTTCATTTACTTTGTGGTTACTTCTGTCCCAAATTCCTTACTTAGCATCTACCAGACTTTCTGAAGTATCTTTGTGTTCTTCTAATAAATTACAATCAGCACAGAATACTAGCTGAAGTGTCCTGTTACGTTCCAATTTGTCCTCATTTGTAGGACTTTCCTATTAGCATACTCTAAAGCAAAACTGGAAAGAAATAGCAGTAACAGAAATAAAACATACCCATGCAAATGTGTACATACACAAACTCACTGCCTGCTCAATGAATTTAGTTATGTCCTGCCATGTTTAGGAAAGACTTTCTTTTATGGTGACAGTGTTCTGCCATTTAATGTAATGATGTAGGCTGCTCAGGTACATTACAGACTACAAGTTAAGCACATAGTTAATGGTTTGATACAGGTTGGCCCAATGTTAATCATCAACCAGGAGTGATAAATTTGCTTTGATATTAAGAAATTAAAACATATTTATTAAAATTTAGTACAAAAATCCTTCCTACACAAACTGAACTCTTCAAATTCCTATAGATTAGCAGTTTTACCTGTAATCAAAATTTTATTTTTCTCAAAAATTGTACTTTAAATAAAGTTAAACACAATATAATACTTTTGTTTAGTTCTATGCACTCATTAATTTAAATATTTAAAAGAAAATTGCATTAACCATTTTATAGCAAAACACAGTTCATATCTCCACATTTAAAACAGAAAACTAAAACTCTAAAAAATGATATTCTTAATGCATGAGAAACTGTTGCAAAAGAGAGAGGCAAATAAGGTGATGATAATAATCAAATTAATAAACTGTGAATTGCTTTCGCTACAATATTATTACAGAAATGTGACTACATCACAAGCCAGTGTAAGAAAACAGAAACAGAAATCTTAACTTCATACAGGTGGTGCCACTGAAAGTTAAACCCCATAGGATATATAGACTTTTGTGAACTTTGGAGAGACCACAGCTTTCTGAGTATATGAAATTAAATTAGAATATATTGTAGTAATTACCACAGCCACTGCAGGTGCTGCAATCATTTCTGGAATGGTGAGGACTGTCATATAAGCTACATTCATCATGAAGTACACAGCAGTTACTAGAGGAACTCCTATCATGATGCTTCGTGGAATATTTCTGAAATAAATTGAACATAGCTTAATAACATACTTCTCAATTTTAAACCTTCAGTTGGATATGAGAGGCTTCATGTACATACGCTTACACTTCTGGTCTTTTCACTTCTTCTGTAACAGATGTAACAGTTGACCTGTAAAGTAGAAAGAAACTCATTAACCTGGATTTGTAAGACAGTCATATACTCTTAAATTTCTGTAGTTATGTTTGTTATGATGTTCAAGATCCATTTAAAATCTTCACAGTGCATTGATGCAAAGGAACCAAGTAATGTTTCTGATTTGTGTTTGGGAGCTGTCTATTTTGAATCTAAGCCTGACACCAAAAGGGTGAATTCAATTCAATTCAATTCAATTCAATTCAATTTAGTTAAGCATTCCATTGATCCTTAGTGGTACAAAAATGACCAGTAGATGTGGAATTAGTCACAGACAAAACCAGACAAGTCCCATCGCATTAACAAGATACGAGTATAAATACATCCATTATTATAAGTATCATAAAAAAGTTTACTTAGTAGGGAGTATAATCCAGGTGTTTAGTTTACTTTACAGTTAAAATATTCATCCAAAGAATGAAACAAATTGGAAAGAAGAAACCTTTTTAGCATCGGTTTGAATAGTTTCATTTCATTACTCAGACTTTTTATATGAGGTGGAATATGATTATAAGCTCTGATACCAGAGATGTAGGGTCCTTTTTGGAAAATTGTCAAACGTGATGTAGGAAGGTGCAAGTTTGTGCTATGTCTAGTACTGAAGCTATGAATCTCATGATTCGATTTGTACAGATCTTTATTTTTTATGACAAAGAGTATTATCAAGTATATATATTGTGAATACATTGGCAATATATTTAATTTTTAAATAGATCCATACTGGAGTCTCTAGTTTTTGCATTCATAATAACTCTAATTATCCACTTTTGTATCCTAAAGACATTGATACTGTTAGATGTATTACCCCAGAAAATTATACCATATTCCATAATAGAATGCACATAGGAGAAATAAATCATCTTAAGGGTTTCTTGTGACATAAAACCTTTTCCTGTCCTAATAGCTTAACAAGCTGAACTCGTTTTAGTTACTAATTGGTCAATATGAAATTTCCATGATAATGTTTCATGAACATGAAATATCATGTGAACATGATATATATCTGATAGGTGAAATAAAGTTTATGTAGAACATGATTTAGTATTATTTACAAAAAGAAATAAATAGTTACAATGGAAATAGGCAATTCTTTCATCCTAAATGTTGCAACATGTCTAGAGAATTACAAGGCTGTGAAAAACATCATATCCTTTCCTGAAGTTGTGTTAATAAAGATCTCTCCTGACTGAGGTTTTTCATAACCTTACTCATTCCTTCTGAACAAATGCTGGGAAAGTATACTATATTAGGTCACTGCCACTTCTACACCCTTTCAATTCACTGTTCACCCATCCCACCCTTAGATACTATATAGGTGGAGCTGTTAATAAACCCCTAATTAGCAAGTAAAGTATTCATTGAAGATGCATTTTTAATATTATCCTGAAATTTCATATTAATTTTTTAGGTACCCACCAACCATCAAAAGCCCACAGACCGCTGTAGAAGGCAAGAGCTAAATTTTTGGGAGAAGTAGTTGAGCCCCCAAAACCTTTTGTGAGATTCTGTGTGTTTCCTGTGTAAAGAGAAGAATCAAGATATGTATTTAAGCACTAGTATTTCAGTAGAGTAAGTGAATTATAACATAAAAATCAGATCATACATACAAATCATATTTTATAATGCATCCAAACAATGTTTATCACATAATCTGTTACAGGTCACAGAAGTATACACCAGTCTTTAGTGAATTACTTCCTTCTTGTTTTATCTTCAGAATGTAAGAAATAATTAGTTTAAAAATAAGCAACATAAAGTTGTGACCTGGCTAGAAGTTGCAACAGATGATAAAATATTTTATGTCAGTCTGGCATGACTATATATTTAAATTTTTCAGCTGTCTGCCAGTATTCACCAGATTATCTGAATCACAGTAATAATTCACTCTCGCATTAAACTTGAGCTTTATTTGAGACATTGATTTCTTATATTTAACATCTCTATGCAAAATTTATGAAAACTAAATGCTGGTGCTACTGGAGTCTGCATCTGGTGGATTACTTCTGTATTTCCATATCTGTAATTTTAGTGTTCTTAATATTGAATCTTTGTCTTTACTGAATTGTAATTCTAACTGATTCAGATCTACAGATAATCAGGAATCATTACACTGGTATTACTGTAGGTCGCATTTTAATATATCTTCATATTTTTCTTTCAAAAGATCCAATCATGTTTGCTGATTAATAATGGGATATCAGATGTCATATGATTCAACTGTGAGTGCAGTTTCTTCCTTTTTCCTTGAAGAAATATTTTAAATGCCAGGAATTATCTGCACACTGCATCATATGGTTTAATATTCCTACTGTCAGTTCTGACTGTAGTCCTTAGGTTCTCATGCCTGAAACTTAATATGAGACTTCTACATTTAAGGCTAGGATTTGCTGAAATGTTGGAATATCCTCAGCATTCACAATGGCCTTGCCCTGACAGCTGAAGTCACACATGATACGTAGGTCGTACCGAAAGTCATGAGCAACTTTTTTTTGCATACAACCTGGGAACAGCAGATGAAAGAGAGTATGGTGGTAGGTGGAACAAGCTGTTGTTTTAACCTTGAGTGTCTTGTGACATCAATAGTGTGCATCACGTGACCAGTATCACTCCTAACAAAATGGCCAACAGTGATATGTCATCGAATTTCTTGTAAAAAAGGAAATCCCTACTGCAGAAATTCACCAGACACTTCAGTGTGCTTATGGAAGTGTGTGCATGGGTGCGAGCAGTGTTGGAAGATGGATGAAACATTTTAAAGATGGGAACACCAGCATCGAAGATGAGCCTCGGAGTGGTCGTCCTCGAACAGCCTCAACTGAATGCAACAAGGAAAGAGTGGATGAGATCATTCAAGATGACAGACGTGTGACTGTGGACACAATAGCCCCAAAACTTGGAATAGGGCACAGTGCAGTAAAGATGATTGAAAGCTTGGGCTATAGGAAAGTTTGTACTTGTTGGGTCCCATGGTTATTGACCGAAGACCACAAAGGTCAGCCAAAAACCATCACCTCAAAACTGCTGCAGAGATATCGACAAGAAGGCGATGACTTTTTGCTCTGTATTGTGACAGGTGACGAAAGCTGGTTTCACCATTTTGAGCCTGAAATAAAATGGCAGCGTATGGAATGGCACCATTTGCATTCTCCATCAAAAAAGAAGGCAAAGACAGTGCCATCAGCTTTGAAGGTGATGGGCACAGTCTTCTGGGATGCAGAGGGGTTTATTCTGGCCGAATTCCTGGAACCTGGGCAAACCATCAATGCTGCTCCTTATGTCCAGACACTGCACAAGCTCCATCGTGCATTGCGTGATAAACGTCCGGGACGAAACATTATCATCCTGCATGACAACGCCCACCCCCACACTGCTCACCTCACATTTGAAGCAATTGCAAAGATGGGGTGGAAGTTCTTCCACACCCCTCCTATAGCCCTGATCTGGCACCCTCCGACTACCATCTTTTTGGATTTGTGAAGGATCAGCTGTGTGGACAACGTTTTGAGACAAGGGAGGCAATTCAGAAAGCAGTGCGTCAGTGTCTTCGGATGGCTGGAACGGAATTTTACAGAAGGGGAATTTTCAAACTCCCAGAACGCTGGGAGAAATGTGTACAAAGAAGTGGCGATTATGTGGAAAAATAAAGAAAGGTCTGTAGATTGAGGTGGTGTATTTGGTTTGTCAATAATAAAGCATGTTACTTTACAAAAAATTGTTGCTCATGACTTTCAGTACGACCCTCGTAGAATTTCTGAAACAACACACATATGCCAAGCAATCTAGGAGATCATTTAATGGGAGGGGGGAACTTGTGAAGTAACTAATATATTATTGATTTCTTGTTGCTATTGACGTTCATTCATTACATGCTGTATACAATAATAGATGTTACCAGTTCACCTCTGGTATATTTTTTAGCAACAAAATAAGTTACATTGATTTCAATGAGATGTTTTAATTTATCATCTGAAGGTATGCTGTTTGAGTCTCAGCCAAGGAACTGGCTGCTGTGATTAAGATTTTTCTTGACTTCCCCAGTCACTCCATGCAAACAGCAGGACAGTACCTTGAAATAGGCCACAACCTGTTCCTTCCTTCACACCATACAATACCCTAGTGTATACTATAATTCTGTGTAATTTTAATCATATACTTACCAATGCACAGTTCATAAAGACCTCCAATGATGACTACAAGGCAGGCAAACAACTTGCAAGATGTGAATATATTCTGTACGTGGACATACAGTTTCACACTGATGAAATTTATGTATGTCAACAGACCTGAGAATAAATACAGTATTATTCAGTAAGTGCAGTCTTGGAGCCCTGTTTAATTGTCAAATGGTATAACTTCTTGGAAAGGGTCAACAAGTCAAACTTGAGACATTTAACCATTGCACACCCACGTCTACAGTGGAAGATGGAAGCATGACACGATTTTCACATGCACTTGGTACACTGGTATTTCCCTACATGTACAGTAGAATGTTTTAAGGTCAGCCCATTCTACTGTCCACTTGCATGCTCTTCATGGATGGAGGACAGCATAAGTTCTATCATGGTGCTCACTGTTTAGGCTCGAATTTAGCACTGAAGAAGTTAATATGTGGGTTGTAGTTAGCATGATAATATTATGTGAATTGCAAGAAATTGGCATGGTCTTTGCTCAAGATATGACTGCATTTCTTATCAGTATCACAGTATATAGTAGCTAAAATTTTAAAGAAGGAAATGGCTAGCTAACTAACTTCATGGAACCAAGTCATTCATGAGAAGCCAGCAGTTGCTCATCCCCACAAGAAATTCCCAGCATTTTATGGAACATGGAAGGTTCAGTGCCATGCTCACTACAGCCTGTCACTAGCCCCAGTCCTGAGCAGATGACTCCAGTCCACACTACCCCATCTTATTTCTGTAATATCCATTTTAATAATTTTCCCCCACCTATATCTGGTCTTCCTGGAAGTCTACTTTCTTCTGACCTTCCAACCAAAAATCTGTTTGCATGCCGCCTCTTCTCTCTTATGTATGCTACATGCCCCTCCTACCTCATTCTGCTCAACTTGATCGTTCTAATTACATTTAGTGAAGAGTACAATTTATGACGCTTTTCATTATGCAGTTTTTTCCAACCTCTTGTTATTTCATCCATCTTGGGTCCAAATATTCTCCTCAGCACCCTGTTCTCAAACACCCTCTGTGTGTGCTATTGCTTTAATGTCAGAGATCAAGTTTCTCACTCACATAAAACTGCAGGTAAATTTACAGTTTTGTATATTTTAATCTTTAAGTTTTTAGACAGTAGGCAAAAGGTTCTGAACTAAATGGTAGTAAGCATTAGCCAGATTTAATCTGCTCTTAATTTTCTCGTGAATCAACTTTTGATTTGTTACTGTCCTGCCCAAATACATAAACTTTTCATCATTTTTGAAGATCTAATAGCTGTCTTTATGTGATGATTTTGCCCCATAGTCTTGTGATGAGACGTCAACATAAACTTAGTTTTCTTTGTGTTTACTTCTAGACCAATCTTCTGATTAGTGCCAATAAGAGCTTCTATGATTTCTTAATGGTATTTTTGTTATACATTAGACCAATGAAAGTGCCCATCCTTTATCTGCATTTTTATTTTAGACAAACTCTACTAAAATAATGAAATACTTGATTTATTATGCCTGTTGGCCAATAATATGAAATACTGAAAATGCCCATTATGGTCGAGGAATTGTTAGTATTCATGCTCTTTATTTAGCAGGGCTTAGGCTCAATTCTGGCACTTTCACTCATAGAGTCAGTGCTGATGTGGTCATTAGATGCATTTATAAAGGAAAAGGATCATTCTACCATGAAACTTACTCATCTGCACAGGTTATATAGCATCATGTAACATGATTATTAACAGTAAGTTTGGAAGGATGTGAAGTGGCTATGGTTGTGGTCTGGGGGAAATGAGAAAAATCATTAAACACCCCAATAGCCTTCTATGGGATGAATTTCATATCTGGGACTTACAGAAATTCAAGCACAATACTGATGTCCAGGGTTTCTTTTTCAGGCAACACACATGTTGGCAAAATCTACTGTATACCAACCAACCTGTCAGTAGCTAAAAGCCACACATCTGATAGTGCTTTGTGTACAAGTATTTCAACCCTGACGTGAAAACCAAGCATTGGAGAACTCAGAAATATGTTTAGAAACAAAGTGGTTCAAAGATATTGCATAAATAAACCTTATAGTTCTGTATACACTTTCTCGTATATTATTGGCTTTGGCTATGTTACTGTGGAAATAGAAACCAATTGCTCTTTCACAGATCATTATTTGTCACTGATTATGCAAGCTGTGAAATAGATGTATTATGTAACCACTTTGGCACCTAATGCACGTATCATTATTTTCCTGAAAATGCCATCTGCAGAGTCTTATTCATGTCGATGGTCTCTGTGAATCAGAATCTTTGGAGCCATTTCTGAGAAAATCTTCATTTTAATTTTTGGAACCCATCTTGAGGGTCTGTATTTATCGAGCTAGAATGTTCATATTAACTGGGCAGTGACCTAGGATGGATAAGCTGCTAAATAGTTATTAAATCTGTCAAACTGTTCAGACTTTCTCTCTCTCTCTTTCACACATGTGCACACATGCACACACGCAAATACAAAGAGCCTTTGTTTTTTTTTTTTTGTTGTTTTTTCATGAAACCTGAAGATGTATATATGCACAAAGATCTTGAGATCACTTTTGTTTACTGTTACAGTACTTTATCATATATAGTACATGCTCATATCCAAGGGCACTGGAAACTTGTTGATTCATCAAAGTCTCAAGATCATTTCTTTTCACCATCACAATACTTTCTGATGTATACCACATATGTGAGAAAGTAAAAACGCTGTGCTGATATATATTAACAAAAGAGTATTACTCAAATAATGGTATGAGGACTCTGTACCACAAAAATGGTTACTGACCTAAGCCAAGAAGTGCAATGATCTTCTTAAGTATTTCTTGAGACTCTGCAGGCATGTAATTTATATGGTAAGCAAATGGTTGGCAGATATACTCTGAGAATGTCAGTATTATAACAGCCACTTCAGCTGGCCTCAGTATAATAACATACACCCAGCAGCATATGAAACTTGGCAATGGACCCCAGAATCTGTGCAGCCCTCCATAAGCCTCCTGGAAATATGCATACTCTGCTCCAGACCGTGGAACAACTGTTCCAAGTTCTGCAAATGCTAATGCTCCTATGGAAGGAAAAAATATATTAAATTATAATCTTATTTTATTTCACTGTCATTTGAAGAAAAAAAATTGCAAGGAAAATATGTTTACTATGCAGAAGTCAGTATGTCGTCCTACAGGTAATGCCAGTTATTTCTTGTCATGTTCTTGTACATTTGTAACATACATACAAGTTATGAGATTATTCTGCAGTCATCAGCAATGATTTTCAATTCATCATGGATGAGTTCTGCTGAGTAGATGAGCACAATTTTTGACAGTTTAATGCATTGTAGGTTATATAACATTTCTATATCTACATCAGAAGTTATTCATCATCTAGTGATGAGAGAGGAAAATCACATTCAGTGAAATGGGAAAGGATCAGGAAGGAAGTTGGCATCATCTGTTTCAGGGTACTGTCCTGTTGTTCACCTGGAGGAACTGAGAAAAGCCACAAAACCTCCAAACCAAATTTGAATTGGGAATTTCATGAATAAAATTCAGAAGTGTTAATGAATAAGCCAAATTGCTCATTCTCTCTCTTTTTTTTTCCTCCCCAGATCTTTGAATGAGGAGCATTGTTTTGAGTGGTGGAACCTGAGAATTGATATCCAATGCATCTTTTAACTTTGTTAAATATTAGAATATTTAATCAAATTTTCAGTTGCAGAAATAGGTAAAGATATAGATAAAGTTATACCCAATAAGGAGATACTGCCACATACAGCCCATATGATGAGACACAGACCCACTGACCCAGATCTCTCGAGGGCACTTGCAGGAGACACAAAGATTCCAGATCCTGCAGAACACAAACAATAGATATTAATTCTTATAATATGAGAAAGCTTCTGATGTTTACATCTAATTATTTAGTGAAGTTATTGTCATCCCTAGAACTCCTCTGTGTATTCATCTGACACATATCTTTCAACCTGATGTCTCAGTAGTTACAATACTGCTGCAGCCAGGATCATTAGTGTTTACAAGCCACAGATATGTTAAAGTGAGAATGTGTTTCACATGGTGCCCAATTCATCAACATCCATTTGTGGGTTCTGTTAGATAGGCCAGGATAGTTCATTCAGTAAAATGACTGGCTACAGGCTGGGTGGCCAGGTTTTGATTCTCTCCAGGTATATGGATATTTTCTCTTTGTTATCATAATTCCTGTTTAGGTCAACATGCTTGCACTTATTTTAAGAAACTTATAATTTAGTCTTCCATCAACATAAGGAAAAGTGTTTCACACCTATATAAAACAATTGGCAAAATTAATATTTTATATATATATGTGTGTGTGTGTGTGTCTATGTGTGCAAACATACGCGGAGATATATATTCTGATCTTTAATGTTTTGGAATGTAGATACGAGTATATGATAACAGTTTCTGAACTGGATATTAATATGTATTTAGAGAAGTTATTCCTTCTGTAACTTTGTTGTGAACCACATTTGTTGCTCTGTTGTAACAATTTCAGATGATTTATTATACAAAATAATATCATGACTCTGTTAACTACTCAAGCAACTAAATAAAAGAATTCATGAAGCATAGTAATTCTTGAGAAGCTTTATGTTCCTCAGCTCCTTAAGGAAATCTCCAACTCTTATGGAACCCTAAGGTTCATTTCTGTATTTATAAGAGCTTGCCACTGGACTTTGCTGGGTACCAGTTGAATCCTCTCCACACCATCACAGTCTATTTCTGTGAAATTCATTTGAACATCTGTTATAGTATATGCCCAAGTCTTTAAAGTGGCCTTTTCCTTTCAAATTTTGTCACCTAAAATGTTATGTGCATTTCTTATCTATGATACAAGCTACATGTCCCATTCATCTTATCCTTCTTTACATAATTATAGCACACATTCTTAATTAGAGGTATAAATTATATTTAAGTAATATACAGTTTTAAACCCATGAAGCATTGCTTTTCATGTATAGACTGTAAGGTTACACTTGGTCACCATATTCAGGAAATATAATTAGATTAGACATCAGCCAAATGGTGTGATTATGTACAATAAATATAATCCTGAATACACTGTACCTATCATAACACCAACAATAAGATTGACAGCACTGAACAGGCCCAGCTCTCGCTTGAGCTGCATCTTCTGCATTGTCTTTCTTGGCATGTTTTCTCCTGGTGAGATTTCAACTTCAGTACTATTTGTAGCAAGTAACGCATTACGGTGGTGGGTTCCATCTGTCAGATAAAAAGAAGGCATTTTATCTTGCTGGAATGTGGGGAAAAAAGAAAGGCAGGAATTTATTTACAAAAAGGAAACACTTCCCAAATTGAAATTTCATCTCTTAGGAAATGATATTCTTATGGTATTATCATGTCTTTTATATTCCCTTATGACTCTGGAATCACTTTACAATTCATCATGAAACTTGGTATGAACATGATGATATTGAGGCCACTCCATACTTGTTCTTTAATTTCCTGTCATCACTAATATCAACATGATGGTACTGTAAACTTTTAAGGTGGGAGTAACTTCACTAATGGCAGCAAATGCAGAGTCATGAAATATTATATTATAATAGGCCCTCAAAAAATATGCCAATTTTTTTACATTATTTCTTTTTGTAGAAAGTAAACCAATAAGTTGGCAACTTTGCAAAATCAGTACTTTGCATCTATCTGCTGAAGACCATGAAACATGGAATTTGGGCATGTGAACCTTTGTATGGCAGTAGATCATAAACTTACATACAAATTCTGCTTGAGACATTTTATTATATGTTAAAACTTCAAACGTGGTGACAGTGAGGTTATACTTGATAAATATAAGGTACAGGTAACAGTTTGGAGAGAAACCTCAATTATCAAATTGAGAAAGATTTAAGTGACATTGCCCAGAAAACTAGTCACACCAATGTGAGGTTTGTTGGTCTTCTCTTGCGACATGACAAGCCATGGATTAACAGGTGTGTAAGTGAGATTAATCTTCGGCTTAAGCGTTCGCTTGTGGAGGTCGGAGCGGCCCACATTGATGCGATTGATGTCTCTTCAATATTGAGGAGCGAACATACTGTCCATGGTTTGCATCTTAATCCTCGAGGCAAGGACAAGCTGACGCGACTCATTGCAGAAGCATTAAAGGCAGACACATTCCAGTTGTCATGGGTGTTCAGAATCATTTTTTAGGATAAAGAGTGCAAGTAAAGTTTATCAAGTAAAAGAAATTGCAAAAGAAACTAATGTTTCAGACAATAATGTAAGCGAACCAATAGAAATTGGAAAAGGTAATTGCAGTCTACTAAATTCAATGAATAATAAAGTACTAAGAATATTCCATCAGAATATAAGAGGATTGAGAAACAAAACAAATGAACTAATAAGCTCCATGAATTCAAATCTTCCACACATACTGTGCCTTACTGAACATCACATGAAACAGCTGGAATTAGAACATCTTCACTTAGAAAATTATAATTTAGGTGCTAGATACTGTAGGAAAACACTGGAGAAAGGAGGAGTGAGTATTTTT
>NW_019718282.1:481848-486427 GCF_002891405.2 Cryptotermes secundus
TAAGTTATATTAATTTTTAAGCTAAAATTGCCTGTACTTATGTATGTAACCTTTTGACTTGTTCTGTATCCAAAGGTACTAACCTACTTAGGATTTATAGAATGTAAATAAATTCAATTCAATTCAATTCAATAGGATTTGACGTTCTCAGAGCAGTAGTTTTGAAGAGTTCTATTTTCTGGAATATAACGTCATGGTCAAAGCTCTGCTTGCTACCTGCTTCATGCTGGTTTCTTGCTTGCTTCATTCTTTGATCCTGAACATAGAGGCAGCATGTCCCTCCAAAGCATTGGTTGACTTTTAACAGTTATATTTATAGGTTGGTTTGACCTTGTATGGATTAACAGAATGCAAATAAACGAACGAACGAACAGGGATAGCTTTACTTTTTACTTACTTACTTGATAAGAGGTGGATCCTGAAGGGTTCTGAGGATGATGTCAGGTATAGAGGATGATGGACAAAGTCCAAAAGCCAGTAATCCCAAGGAATAACAGTCATATTAAGAAATTACAGTGTACATATATAACTAAAAAGGAAAGACTAGGAGTAAAGATTAAGGTCACATTAGGTAGCTCTATTATTCTAGAAGAGGGTGTGTGTGTGTACATGCGTGGCAGGAAACATCATGGAAAATTGTCATGTTTGAAAGTAAGATAAATTGATATATGAGTTGATACCCATGTTCTTTGAAGTCTAGGAGTCATTTAGTGTCAAATTAAAATAAATATCCTCAGGAGTGTTAAATTAGGAGCGATGAGTCATGATTTGGACATCATCATGTTTGTTTGTTAAGTTGTACTCCTGGATAAATCAATCAATATAGTTCCTAGTATGCTTGTAACTATGTAGATTTATTTTGTTAACTTATATTATGAATGACGTGTCCAAATGTTACTATGTAGCAAAACGGATGAAAATAAAATACAATACAATACAATACAATCTAAGATAGAACTCTTCAAATATGTGGTAACTGAAATCTGCACTCCCAGAGCCATGAAATATTGCAGTATGGTCATGAGTCCCATGATTCTTGGAACATAGAATGCTGTGCTGGTGAGGGCCAGCAATAATTGACTGGACTGGATGGAACTAATGGAAATTATATGGGGAAAGGAAAAGGATGTTCCCCTTAGAGTTTCTACTATTTCATTACTAGTGACTCACTATTCAGTACAGTCCTCAAGTGAACAACAGAATTGCTGTAAATGTGTAATTTGGCTTTCAGTGTTTATTCTGAAAGAAGAATTACACATTTAAATACAGGCCATGAAAAACTAAGGACAAGGAAATTTACTTACAATCAGGCTTTGCTTGTGCTACCATTGTGATATCAGATACTGAATGCCACTCTTCTTTGATGTCTTTGTCCTATCCTGAAATCAGAAATTGCAAAAGTATATCCACTGTTTCATCTTATGTGTTCATAGGTGAGTCCTAAAGTGTCTTCATTAAGGGATGGTCCATAATAATTTAATAATACAGTAACACCAGGCAGAAAGTTTGAAAGATAAAAGTTGCTCAGTAGTCCCAGAGAGATTCAGATACCAATTTGACCTCTATATTGTTGCAAGCGTGTATTACTTAGCAATGGTTGTTCCTGTGACTCAACAATACTTGCACAGAGTAAATACACAACAGTATTAAGTGGAAATACACAAAAGATAGTTTGAAACTCATTCATGGATTGGTTATCTATCGGACCCATGACTTTTCAGTCCAGAGGGCTAATCTGTTATAGATATGGGTCCAGAATGGGTGTATATTGGATGAGATGGAGGAGGAGGCTGACTTCATCATTTGGTGTACATGTCACAGTGTTCTAGGCAGAAATCTTTGCAATTTTAGCCTGTGCAAAGGGCTGCAGAAATAGGAACTATGCAAGAGAGCAAATATATATTTGATCAGATAGCCAGACATCTTTGTGAGCCCTTGAGGCATCAAGGATAATGCTGAAGCTGGTCTGGGAATGTCAAGAGGAAATTGTGCTCTGTCCAATAGACACAAATTAACCTGGCCTAGGACTTTTTTGTGCCATCTAGGTGTAATGTCATTGATTCTTCCTTTATTGGAAATTATTTCACTACAATTTAATGTTCCTCTGGATCCCTGGCCACAGTGGGATTCAGGGCAGCTAGGATGCAGAAGCATTGGCTAGGAAGGGATAATTTCTCAGGCCTAAACCAGCAACTGAAATCTCACAGGCTCAAGATTAAAGAGTGCCTGAAAAAAATGCTCTCCAAATATAGGGCTGCCAAACCAGGTGTGGGATACTCAAAGCCCTTCATTGAAAGGCCTTTAGAAATACTGTCTAAAGATCTATTTGCCTTGGGCAGGAAACGGTGCACACTGGTTACAGGATTGCTGACTAGGCAAATGACATGTTGTAGACTTCTCAGATAATACTATATGCAAGATATATGGACAGGAGGAAGAATACTCCTATCCTTACTGTAGCAAATTGTGGCGAACTTCTGCAAGGAATGATGAAAATACTTAATTTTATATTAATCCATTACACTAGGCTTGCATTTGGGCTAATTTTTTCAATCCTGTTATTCAACCCAAGTTATGATCTGCAGTTGGTTCAGTGTTACAAAACAACAGAAGATACAAACAGTAGAAGATACTGTCTTGAAAACATAAAAAAATGGAATGTAAAGTAGTGTTTGTATTGCTGCATTTCTAATTGTACACCTAAATAATGCACTGTTGGTCTGTTAAATGAGTTCTGTCTATTGGGAATAAGCCAGGTCTTATGACGCACATTTCTTGTTCTGCTAATCTTCTTGTCCACGTTATCAGAATTATCTCTAGCAGTGAGTGGCGTGTTGCTAGGAGACTGGCTGTATGGGATTTATGAGACTTGACCTATGAAAATGAACACTAACATGAGTCCGCACATATCATCAAATGCAAATCTAAACCTATGGAACTCCATATTGTTTCATGGCAACAGCGAGTGATGTTCCTTCTTTGTATTCATTATGTTTCCCTTTTTTCTAATTGTGACATATTATGCTGTGTTTTTTCTGGGTTAATATATGTAGTCTTAATTTGATGTTCATAGGTGTTCTATATGTACTATTTGTTTTCTCAAAACAAATGATATTTCACGTCGTACTTAAAGTTGTAGTACTTGGAGCTGACAGTCCTCCGACATGGAGTAGGAGAAGTATTGGTAGTGGCGGGGAGAGCTCCAGCATGCCGACAAGTGTGGCGGGGAATTCAGTACAGGCGTTCTCAAAAGGAAATAACTTCGTACCTCATTGTGTTGTATAGTAATGGTGGTTTATTCTCGTTGATGTTCACACATCCGATGTTAAGTTTTAAGTGCCGAATGGCAGACTATTATGCACTATACACTATTATACACTTTTCACTGTTATATACATGAAGAATTTATTTACATATTACACGGGTCTATTCTAAAGGGGCAAAACAGGCAATGTCCGCATAGATATCATCTCCACATGCCTGTCCTTCCTCGTCACCACCAGATGAATCGGAGCCATCATCAGAACTGTCACCACTATCACCGCCAACATGGAAGACGAACTCCCGTTCTGCGTCCAAAAGGCCTTCCCTTGCCATTAATTGTTACTCAATGTTCCTTACATGTTGGCACCTACATTGCCAATCTTCTGCAGTTATGGAAGCCAATTTTTGGTCTTCCTGTTTAATGACGTCATCCATCTTAAATGTGGTATTGTTTTGAGCAACCCAATTTTTTACGGTGGCCCATATTAACTCAATCGGGTTGAGTTCTGGGCGATACAGAGGGAGTCGTAAAATATTGTGATTGTGTTCTGCAAAGATTCCATCTATTTTATAGGAAAGGTATTTCGGTTTGAGTGGTAGGATCATATTATATATGTCTGGATTCCGCAATGATGAAAAATCAGTGTTATTGAAGGTAATAGGTGGAAGGTGATATTTTAGCCAGGATATCATAAAATTTCTTCTTTAATTTGAGTTAGGGGCTCTATTTAGTTGTACATTATGGTAGGGAGCATTATCAATGACAAGGACAGAATTTGGGAGAAGGTTAGGAATAAGTCGCTCCTTTAACCATTTTTCATAGTTGGTGTAGTTCATGTCACTGTGGTAGTCTCCTGTTTTTTTGGTGGGATGTGAAGCGGACGTAGGCATTAGGGATGAAACTTTGCTCTCCCCCTGCATGGATAACAATGAGCCGCTGGCCTTTGGACACGGGAATATAATCCCTGGATGGATCCATAACTCTATGCATATGGGGTGTGTGCGATGAATGAATATAGGTTTCATCCATGTAGATGATTGGGCGGCCCTCTTCCCTATATTCTTTAATTTGCCGCAAATACTGAAGACGTTTGGCTCTGATATTATATCGTTCCACCAGTAGCTGCCGATTATTTTTTGTTTTCTTCCAGCAGAACCCCAGTTTCAAAATCATTTTCTTTAATGTGGAGATGCATCCCTGAAAATCTAACGTTTTCTTCGACTTTTCGTGAACTTTTTTCAGGGAAGGTGTCCGTTTTCGGTCATGTAGAAGTCATTAATATTTCTTCGCACAACAGACTCGTTAAAGTCGTCC